>NC_042295.1:16108713-16118084 GCF_901000725.2 Takifugu rubripes | reverse complement strand
TCAATGTTAGTGTCTAACTGCTATCCTCTCTCCTCTCTCCTCTCCCCTCTCCTCCTCTCCCCCCTTCCCTCCCCTCCCCTCCCTCTCTCCCCTCCTCCCCCCCCTCTCCTCCCCCCCCCTCCCCTCCATGTTGGTGTCTCACCTGCTCCCCCCCCCCGTGTCCTGCAGTGAATCAGGTGACATGGTGTTTGAGGAGTTTAAGCGGGCCTACCTGAAGGGCGTGGTCTACGGAGACGATGACGAGTCTCCGGTGGAAGCTTAATCACGTGTCCTGCAGGGGGCGCTGGTGGCCCGCGGCTGGTTGATCGGATGGATCGGAACTGTTATTGTAAATTAATTCTTCTGGATGGATGAAAAGTGTCGATGGACACGTGATTAGTTTGATTTTAGATGCTTGTTTATCTGATCTGAACTTGAATTTTTTCGATCTGATGAACTTTTAAATGTGTTTTTCAAAGGTTTGTTTAGATGAGAATAACGATTAAAACTTGTTGACGGAATCTGTTTGTGTCCTGTGTAAATGATGTTTCATCTCTTTCAAAAACGCATTTTAAATCAAATTAAAGGGTTTTTAATGAAAAATCTCCAGTTTTAAACAGAACATGAAGGTTGACAAAACCAAATGTGTTCATGTATCAGAAGCTGAGATTCAGAAAATAACTCGTCTCCGATCGTCTGACTGGTTTATTGATTATATTAACAGATCAGAGCTTAAACTATCCTGAGTGGAAAAAGATGGCCGACATGAGACGCCGTGGTTACCGTTGAGACAACAGTGAAAGATGAATATGTGTCAGGACTGGATGCTGTCCAGGGGGCGGGGCATGAACACCCCACCTGGGCACTCAGGTGGTCTTTGCTTCCTACAACAGAACAGGTGTAGAAACTGCTCAGGGTTTCACCAGCGGGGGGGAACTCATCGCCTGACTCCCCACCTGAGACTTCATCAAAGAAAGAGACGAGACAAAAGCCCAGCACACGACCTGACAATGCAGCTAAGAGGATGCTGTTGGAGTCGCCCTCCCTGAAGGTTCTTCTGGGTTGAACGTGGGCCTGGGATGTGCCGGTACCAACGTGGGCCTGGGATGTGCCGGGACTGAACGTGGGCCTGGGATGTGCCGGTACTGAACGTGGGCCTGGGATGTGCCGGTACCAACGTGGGCCTGGGATGTGCCGGGACTGAACGTGGGCCTGGGATGTGCCGGGACTGAACATGGGCCTGGGATGTGCCGGTACTGAACATGGGCCTGGGATGTGCCGGTACTGAACATGGGCCTGGGATGTGCCGGTACCAACGTGGGCCTGGGATGTGCCGGGACTGAACGTGGGCCTGGGATGTGCCGGTACCAACGTGGGCCTGGGATGTGCCGGGACTGAACGTGGGCCTGGGATGTGCCGGTACTGCCGGTACTGCCTCAGTCGCCCCAGCTGTAGCCGGCCTCTGGGGGGACCAGGTGGGGCAAAGGCCCTCTCAGTACAGGAACATCACATCTATCAGGGTGGAGCAAGAAGCCAGAAAAGGTGCTGCTGGTCTCAGAACCGGCATACATGCCGTTAGTAACTGAATCCTTGACCTGGATCCACACCTTGTCCCCACGGACCAAATGAAGAACGACCGAGTGCGAGGTGGTCCCCAATACTTTCGGGTCTGTGGTCTTGATTACTGGCACGAAGTTGTGGAAGAGGCCCGCTTTGAGGACTCGTTCGTGGACGGTGAAGTGGTAGCTGAAGACGTAGGTTCCGTTGACCGGGGCGGTGTAGATGCCAAAGTCGGGGTCATAACCCCTCTGGATGTTATGATGGATGTGGGAGAAGATGACCGGAGCGTTTGGTGGGGGGTAACTGGATGTCAGACCTGCAGCAAAGGCTGACTGGATGTTGGGCATGCATGGACCAGGTGGGCCCATTATGCCCTCCACTCCCATGTCTCCTTTCTTGCCCTCAGGACCCCCCTTTCCTGTGATCCCTATTGGGCCTTGTTCCCCCTTTTCACCTTTCTGCCCTGTTTGTCCATTAGCACCGTCAACCCCATCGGTACAGTTACATTCCCCGATGAGCCCTTTGTCTCCTTTGTCACCCACCACTCCAGGAAGTCCAGGGGGTCCCAGATCACCCATATCGCCCTTAAAGCCAGTTGGTCCTTGGGGTCCCATGACACCAGGCAAACCTCTTGGTCCAGCGGGGCCAGGCAGACCAGGTTGACCTGGAGGACCATAGCTAGACTCACAGGTATCTGGACAGACTCCATCGCCGCCTTTTGGGCCCTGATCACCTGGACGACCCTCCAAGCCTCGATCTCCTTTATCCCCTTTAGGGCGAGAAAAACCAGGTCAGCAGATCAAACTGAAATCACTGGAGCAGAAACTGGATTTTCTGGAAACTGGACCAGTTCACCGACCTTTGAAGCCTCTTTCCCCTTTGGGTCCAAGCAAACCAGCGGGTCCTCGTTCTCCTTTGTAACCCTCATCTCCTTTCTGTCCTGTGAGACAGCATCAAAGGAGACATGGAGTCACTAAGATCTTTATCTTATGGGAGCTACTAAAAACATCGCTCACCTTTGACCCCAGGTCTGCCCAAAAATCCCGGAGGACCCCTCAAACCCGTCATCCCTCTTCTTCCAGGACTTCCAGGTTGACCTTGGTGAATCACAGGTAAAGTCCTGTCTCATTTTTCTTCATAAATCCAGTAAGACTCAAAGTGGTGTTGTGTGTACCTGGCGGGCCACGGTCGCCATGGTCTCCTTTGGGACCGTGGTTATTCTGGCAGTGGGTGCAGAGGCAGAACCAGGGGATCTGGTCTGAGGGAACCGGGACCTGCAACAGCATCTGGCAGTAGGCCTCCAGAGACGGCGGTGGGTCTGTGCTATTGTCTCCATCGTGGTAAAACAGACGACCGGGTACATTCAGACGCGGGACGGAAAAAGGCGTGGGAGGGGTCCCGGCCGGGGGCTCCCAGCTGCCCTCAGAAATGGGTTCAGGCATCGCCATGACAACCGGGAGGAAGAGCGCCATCAACAGGCAGCCATGTTGAAGCGCCGTCATCATCTGAAAGGAAGACAAATGTCCGTTTGTGTTGCTCTGAGGCGGTGGCCAGCACGCCGCTGGGGCCAGCACGCCACGGGGACCAGCACGCCACTGGGGCCAGCACGCCGCGGGGGCCAGCACGCCACGGGGACCAGCACGCCGCGGGGACCAGCACGCCGCGGGGACCAGCACGCCACTGGGGCCAGCACGCCGCGGGGGCCAGGACGCCGCGGTGGCCAGCACGCCACGGGGACCAGCACGCCACTGGGGACCAGCACACCGCGGGGACCAGCACGCCACTGGGGCCAGCACGCCACGGGGGCCAGCACGCCACTGGGGACCAGCACACCGCGGGGACCAGCACGCCACTGGGGCCAGCACGCCGCGGGGGCCAGCACGCCGCGGGGACCAGCACGCCACTGGGACCAGCACACCGCGGGGACCAGCACGCCACTGGGGCCAGCACGCCACGGGGACCAGCACGCCACTGGGGCCAGCACGCCACTGGGGCCAGCACGCCGTGGGGGCCAGCACGCCACGGGGACCAGCACGCCGCGGGGACCAGCACGCCACTGGGGCCAGCATGCCGCGGGGGCCAGCACGCCGCGGGGACCAGCACGCCATGGGGACCAGCACGCCACTGGGGCCAGCACGCCGCGGGGGCCAGCACGCCGCGGTGGCCAGCACGCCACTGGGGCCAGCACGCCACGGGGGCCAGCACGCCACTGGGGCCAGCACGCCACGGGGACCAGCACGCCGCGGGGGCCAGCACGCCACTGGGGCCAGCACGCCACGGGGACCAGCACGCCACGGGGACCAGCACGCCACTGGGGCCAGCACGCCACTGGGACCAGCACGCCACTGGGGCCAGCACGCCACGGGGACCAGCACGCCGCGGGGGCCAGCACGCCACTGGGGCCAGCACGCCGCGGGGGCCAGCACGCCATGGGGACCAGCACGCCGCGGGGACCAGCACGCCGCGGTGGCCAGCACGCCACTGGGGCCAGCACGCCGCGGGGGCCAGCACGCCACTGGGGCCAGCACGCCCCTGGGGCCAGCACGCCGCGGGGGCCAGCACGCCACTGGGGCCAGCACGCCACTGGGGCCAGCACGCCGCGGGGGCCAGCACGCCGCGGGGGCCAGCACGCCACGTTAACCGTTAATCACAAAATGAAGTCATCAATCCACCATTTAATCAGAACGATGTTCGAATCAAAAGCTTTGAAGCTTTGATCCTCGTCATCATCGGCGGTTCTGGGTGGAAACAGCTGATTATCGAGAGGAGCTGGTGTCACTCACCAAACGCTGCTGCTCCAGTCGGGAAGGTTCTGATCTGCAGAGCATCTACCTGAGCTTTAATAGCTCACCTGGACTCCGCCCACCTGCCACTCCTCAGTCAGGGCTGTGAGTGTGTGTGTGTGTGTGTGTGTGTGTGTGTGTGTGAGTTTGTGTGTGTGTCTATGAGTCTGTGTGTGTGTGTGTGAGTTTGTGTGTGTGTGTGTATGTGTGAGTGTGTGAGTTTGTGTGTGTGTCTATGAGTCTGTGTGTGTGTGTGTGAGTTTGTGTGTGAGTTTGTGTGTGTCTATGAGTCTGTGTGTGTGTGTGTGTGAGTGTGTGTGCGTGTGTGTGTTTGAGTGTGGGTGTGTGTGTGTGGGTGTGTGTGTGCGCGTGTGTGAGTGTGTGTGTGTGTGAGAGTGTGTATGCGTGTGAGTGTGTGTGTGTGTGCGTGCGTGTGTGTGTGTGTGTGTGTGTGTGTGTGAGTGTGTGAGAGTCTGTGTGTGAGTCTGTGTGTGTGTGTGTGTGTGAGAGTCTGTGTGTGAGTCTGTGTGTGTGTGTGTGTGTGTGTGTGTGTGTGTGTGTGAGTTTGTGTGTGTGTGTGTGTGTGTGTGTGTGTGTGTGTGAGTGTGTGAGAGTCTGTGTGTGAGTCTGTGTGTGAGTCTGTGTGTGTGTGTGTGCGTGTGTGTGTGCGTGTGTGTGTGACCTTGTTTCCAATAATGTGGGTGTCGGATCACCGTGAACCACAGGAAGGTTTTATTGTGAAGGGAGTTCACGAGTGTCGCTGATCCTCTGTTGTGTTCATGAGCTCTTTGTGTCACCGACGACCTCTGACCCAGCAGATCAGGTGTCTTTGATCTTTGATCAGGAGTCACGTGGAGGGACACCATCAGAGCCATCAGAGCAGGTCCAGGATCAGATCCAGGATCAGATCCAGGATCAGATCCACTCTGGTCTTTCAGCTCGTGAGACCAGTGATGGTCCCTTCTCCTGGACCAGAGCTCCAGTCCTGGACTCTGATCTTCTCTGGCCTCCTTGTCTCCATATTTCTGCTGCTTCTTCGGTCAGTTTGTGGTGAACTTTGGACCACCTGGACACAGGAGACTCTCCTGTGTCCAGGTGGTCCAAAGGAGCATCAGAATGTTCTGATGGTTTTAAAGGAACCGTGAAAGTTAAAGCACCTAAAGGCATCGTGAGAATTCAGGCAGATTCCCCTGGTTGTCTCTTTGTTCTCCTTCTTGATGTTGCACAGCTGCTTTTGGTTCCCTCTTCCTGTGTTTTCTGTGAAAGCTGATCTGACCGGGCCTTCAGAGACCACCATTCCCAGTGCTGGACTGTAACTGTGATCCCTGATCCAGCTCAGGTGATTGGAAGGTTGTCATTGGATCCTGAACACCAATGTTTCTCAGGTGCTGCTGATCCTGGGAACCAGGCTGGGAGTGTCCATGTAGGTCAGCTGTGGGGCCACTCTGGGAACATCACAAACATAATGTGGACCTGAGAATGTCCCAACGGGCCAGAAGCTTCCTGGTTGATGCTACTGCGCCAAGTCAGTGGGCCACAAAACCCGGAAGTATCGCCGACGTCAAAAACCTGTTTGGGCCTACGTGACCGAGGGCGGATCCACAGTGGATTAAAATTAAAGACTTGGATGAATTTGGGGACCAAACTCATAATTTATGGAAAAGTTGGCTGCATGCTTGTTTTCCCTCCCTCCGGATATTTAAAAGCTTCCTATAAAAATACGAGAGACTAAATTTACAATAAAACCCTGATATTTGTTTATTACGTCTGTCTGCAGCTTCCCCAGTTCCAACAACAAAACAACCCATAATAATAATTTCCTTCAACTGTTAACAGTCCTCGTCCAAGCTCTGGTCGCCCATTCGGTTCTGACTCCACCAGGTGGCGACCGTGCTGGACCACCTGGCGACCGTGCTGGACCACCTGGTGACCGTGCTGGACCACCTGGCGATGGACCACCTGGCGATGGACCACCTGGCGACCGTCCTAGACCACCTGGCGACTGTGCTGGACCACCTGGCGACCGTCCTAGACCACCTGGCGACCGTGCTGGACCACCTGGTGATGGACCACCTGGCGATGGACCACCTGGCGACCGTCCTAGACCACCTGGCGACCGTGCTTGACCACCTGGCGATGGACCACCTGGTGACTGTGCTAGACCACCTGGCGACTGTGCTGGACCACCTGGCGACCATGATGGACCACCTGGCGATGGACCACCTGGCGACCGTCCTAGACCACCTGGCGACCGTGCTTGACCACCTGGCGATGGACCACCTGGTGACTGTGCTAGACCACCTGGCGACTGTGCTAGACCACATGGCGACCATGATGGACCACCTGGTGACTGTGCTAGACCACCTGGCGACCGTCCTAGACCACCTGGCGACCGTCCTAGACCACCTGGCGACCGTGCTTGACCACCTGGCGATGGACCACCTGGCGACCGTGCTGGACCACCTGGCGACCATGATGGACCACCTGGCGACCGTGCTAGACCACCTGGCGACCGTGCTGGACCACCTGGCGACCGTGCTGGACCACCTGGCGACCATGATGGACCACCTGGCGACCGTGCTAGACCACCTGGCGACCGTGCTGGACCACCTGGCGACCGTGCTGGACCACCTGGCGATGGACCACCTGGTGACTGTGCTAGACCACCTGGTGACTGTGCTAGACCACCTGGCGACCGTGCTGGACCACCTGGCGATGGACCACCTGGTGACTGTGCTAGACCACCTGGCGACCGTGCTTGACCACCTGGCGATGGACCACCTGGTGACTGTGCTAGACCACCTGGCGACTGTGCTAGACCACATGGCGACCATGATGGACCACCTGGTGACTGTGCTAGACCACCTGGCGACCGTCCTAGACCACCTGGCGACCGTCCTAGACCACCTGGCGACCGTGCTTGACCACCTGGCGATGGACCACCTGGCGACCGTGCTGGACCACCTGGCGACCATGATGGACCACCTGGCGACCGTGCTAGACCACCTGGCGACCGTGCTGGACCACCTGGCGACCGTGCTGGACCACCTGGCGACCATGATGGACCACCTGGCGACCGTGCTAGACCACCTGGCGACCGTGCTGGACCACCTGGCGACCATGATGGACCACCTGGCGACTGTGCTGGACCACCTGGCGATGGATCACCTGGACCTGTGCGTTGGTGTCGGGTCCCCCGAGGTGAGGTGGTGTTTTCATTCGTGTTTGGTTACCTAACCTAGTGCGTAGAGCTCCGTCTTCAGTGTGCATTCATGCACGTGCACGCTCCGCTGGCGCTCCTTAAATGGCGTCGCATAAATCCGAGAACTTTTATGGTCAATTTAAAGATTTTAATCATTCAATAAAAACATATTGAGTTAGTTTGTTAGTTATTTTCCCCCTAACTTACATGTGTATCAACATATAATAGGTAGTTACCACAATACCAACAATGGCTCAATATTGTGGTCCAGGGTTCGAAGCTCCAGGGTTGTCTTGCCATCACTAGAAAAACAGTTCTTGGGGTCACGTGGGTCTAGTTCTCCTGATGGATGGGTGGGTGGGTGGCCATCTTGGGGGGCTGGTTTACTGAAGTGGACCAAAGGAAGGTACGGGGAGGAGAACCAGCTGTGGAACCAGCTGTGGAACTGGGCGTGATCATGAATACAGATTTGGTGCAGCGGTTTGTGGCTGGTGAGCAAGGTGTTAGCAAGGTCCATAGGTTAGCAAAGAGAATTCATGTGATTGGGAACCAACAGGACTTCTGTCGGTGTGGGGCCTGAGTTGGGGGCCTGAGTTGGGGGCCTGAGTTGGGGGCCTGAGTTGGGGGCCTGAGTTGGGGGCCCGAGTTGGGGGCCTGAGTTGGGGGCCCGAGTTAGGGGCCTGAGTTGGGGGCCTGAGTTGGGGGGCCCGAGTTGGGGGCCCGAGTTAGGGGCCTGAGTTGGGGGCCTGAGTTGGGGGCCTGAGTTGGGGGGCCCGAGTTGGGGGCCTGAGTTGGGGGCCTGAGTTAGGGGCCCGAGTTGGGGGCCTGAGTTGGGGGGCCCGAGTTGGGGGGCCTGAGTTGGGGGCCTGAGTTGGGGGGCCTGAGTTGGGGGGCCCGAGTTGGGGGGCCGAGTTGGGGGCCTGAGAGCAGCGAGTTGTTGAGGAGGTTGCTGCTTGGCCCAGACTGAACAGCACCACAGACGCTGAAATCAACCCTTTAGGCTTCGTAACCTTTTGACATAATTACTTCAAATCGATTATTATTCCATGAAATTCTGCATCGCAGCAACAGTTTAATCCTGCAGATGAGCCAGTGTGAAAAATGATCCGTTGTGGATGCAAATATAACAAAAAAAACAGTTTTTTACAACATTCACCAGATTTTCATTCATCAAAGCATTCAGCATCTTCAGGAGGAACAGGAAGTGACCTGGACTAAGGCTGACGGACAGATGTGGCCCAGGTCATATTTCACTGCAGCACAAACACTTTTATTTAATAATTTGTGCTGCAGATGTGGGCAGATAGTGGCCTGTTGCAGTTTGATCACCAGGGGGCGGTATGGAGCTGGCCCAAGATCCACTCCACATATCGAACCACACGGGTGTAAACTCCATACACCCCCTGACTCCCACAGTCCCCCGGGCCGCCCCAAGACACCAGACCGAAGACCACCCACCTCCGGCTAACCCCGTCCTCCATCACGAACGCCCCGCCGCTGTCCCCCAGGCAGGTGTCCTGACCGCCCTCGAAGTAGCCTGCGCAGAACATGTTGTCGGTAATGTTGTAGCGGACTGAACGTGACGTGTAGCTCGCCTGACACTCGTCCTGAGACACCACAGGGAGCTTGACATATTGCAGGAGGTCAGAGGTCATCCCAAGGTCCGAAGAGGGAGTGGAGGGGCTGCTGGGTCTTGTGAAGGAGGAGCTGTTGAGGCTGGAGATCCCCCAACCCGCAACCACACCCAGAGAGTTGGGCAGAGGAGTCCGCAAGTCATTCTGGACAGGACAGAATCAGCGTGAGGAAGCGTGTCTCAGTGGTCCGGCTGCTCCTCTGCTCTGGACCTA
>NC_042295.1:16101213-16103713 GCF_901000725.2 Takifugu rubripes | reverse complement strand
GTGCAGGTGTGCAGCTCCCGGAAGAGGCTCCGCATCTCACCTGCACGGAGTCGTACTCGCACAGGTAGGACGGTTCCAGGTCGAAGCGGCTGAACGAGAGCGCGACCCTGAAGCCCTCGGGCACGCTGATGTTCCAGCGCAGCCGCGCCTCCCGGGGATACGGCTCCGGGAAGTTGGGCGACTGCACGACGCCAAACATCGCGGAGCGGGACACCACTCGCGCACGAGCCAGCGGCGGGATGAAAAAGAGCAGAAACAACCTGCAGGGAGAGAGAAGCTCCAGAAAGTTCCTCACAATGGACCAGTGGTGCTGATTCGCTGGCGGTGACCCACCTCATCCTGCAGCGGCGCGAGTTCCGACTGTGGCCGGACTCTCCCGGGGGCCCCCAGCTCGCACCTTCCAACGCGTGACGTTCCACTGCGGGCCGTGACGTCATCCCGTCGGTCCTGCAGAGTTCAGTCCACCTTCACATCATAACACCTCTACGTCTGTAGACAACAAATCGATCATCCATCCCAGCCCATAAGTGAGGGAGGGAGGGTTTGTGCGTGTGTGCGCGGCACAAGCACACCTGCACGGCCACAGACGTGTGTCAGTACTGTCAGCACAACCACAGACACACTGTGGCTGTGGAGGGACGTGATCATGTCAAATCCTACAGCTGGCCACAGCTTCTGGCTCGGACTACAAGTCCCAGAATTATTAGCGCGTCGACGCCTCACAGCAAAAGCGCTCTAAAGACCGGTGGGAGGCAGCTGATCTGTGCGTGAATGTGTGCGTGAGTGGCAATGACAGCGCTGTTTGTCGCGTGTGCGGAGCCACCGTGGCTGTAACGGACCCAAGGAGCGTCAGCGAGCCGAAGCTCAGATTGAACAAAGTCCGGGCACCGTTCTAGCGACGCCTGGTGGTGGCGATGGGGAGGACGGTTTGAGAATAGGTTCATGACTCGACGCTTCCGTTATAGCGACCTCTCCTGGCCACGCGAGCCTTGCTCTGCCTGGATGGCTCCATCATGCCGGGCGGGCGGGTTCACACTGGCCGCGAGGCGCCGCGGGGCGCCGCCAATGGCTGACATCGGCGCGCGCCTGTTGTTTCTGTGCGCGAGCCGCGAGCGATCGCGTCGCCTGGCAGGAAGTCCAGCAAAGTTAAGGTGTCCCGATGTAAATTCATCCCATGAATGTATCTATAAAAACGGTTACGTTTAAACTTAAAGACTTAACGAGTGCCCAATATGTGACGCAAACCCACAAAATGGCATCTATAAATGTATAAAGTTTGTCGTTTATGGCCCAAGTTCGCGCGTGCGCGCCTGGCGGGTGCAGTACCAGCGGCGTCCACCAGGGGGCAGTGAGCGCTCGTGCTACGGGCTGGATTTGGCCCATCCTGTGCCGCTTGGAGGTGCTCGCTCCCCCGAACCTCACCGGGAATCTGATGGCAGGATGGCGGAGGCAGGGGGACCGGAGTCTGCCGCAGCCCGGTGCCTGGAAGAGTCCTCGGATAGTGAGCCCGAGCAGGAGCCCGGAACCCCTCAGAAACTTATCCGAAAGGTGTCCACGTCTGGTCAGATCCGCAGCAAGGTAACGAGCGCTGGAAATGCTGTTCTCACGGGCGGAAGCGATGTGGTCAGTGTTCTCATTTAGGGGGTGGGGGGCCGTTCCGATCTCCCAGGACCGGCTCCTGTGGGCGAATGGGCCGAGTCCAATACCCGAACCCCTCCGTTAACTATTGCAGCGTGTGACCGAGTGGTTGTTTAACGTCTAATGACATGTCCGGTGTGATCCGGCCCCCGGCCCCCGGCCCCCGGCCCACCCCCGGGTTGATCGCCGTCATCGGCTGAGGGGGGCTCCTTTGCCTCCATCTCCCGTTGTCTGACGGTGTCCTCACTTCCACGGAAATCCCGGATGATGCGCAGCTACAGTTAGAATTGGGGGGGCTTTTGGACCTCCAACACAAGAACTTACGATTTGAATTCGTCTTCATTTGAATTAGGTTCCTGACATCGCGGCTGGGTTCGAAGGTAGGTGTTCTGTGCGGGCCCAGCGGCTCCTTTCACACTAAATTCACAATAATAACGAAGATGAACTCTCGTGTTAATGGGAAACGTCGCTCCCATAAACGCCTCCGTCACCATTAATAGACGAATGGAGCAATCGTGTCGGTGTTGCTGTCCGCTCATCGAGCCCGTTATGTGGGCTGAACCGCGTCCGGAGGCTAATGCTAACCGGGAGGCTAATGCTAAGCGGGAGGCCCGGCGCGGAGCCCCGCTCTTTCCTGCGGGGGCTCCCGCTGCAGCGGCCGCCTTTCCCGGGAAACGCTCGACTCGCCTTCCGGAATAAATCCGCTGCTGGAGACAAACGGGCTAAAGTTCGAATTCATCGAGGTACCGATCGAGCGGCCGTGCTCCTCGAACCGCTGTTCACGCACATCTCTCGTGTCCGTTTCCTTAATGAGGTGTTAATAATATTGCGGGTTGATGCCAGATTAATCTCCGTAACTGTC
>NC_042295.1:15961213-16091213 GCF_901000725.2 Takifugu rubripes | reverse complement strand
GGACTGATGAGAGAGAGACAGGGGACTGATGAGAGACAGGGGACTGATGAGAGAGAGACAGGGGACTGATGAGAGGAGACAGGGGACTGATGAGAGAGAGACAGGGGACTGATGAGAGACAGGGAACTGATGAGAGACAGGGGACTGATGAGAGACAGGGGACTGATGAGAGACAGGGGACTGATGAGAGAGAGACAGGTGACTGATGAGAGAGAGACAGGGGACTGATGAGAGAGAGACAGGGGACTGATGAGAGACAGGGGACTGATGAGAGAGAGACGGGACTGATGAGAGAGAGACAGGGGACTGATGAGAGACAGGGGACTGATGAGAGAGACAGGGGACTGATGAGAGAGAGACAGGGGACTGATGAGAGACAGGGGACTGATGAGAGAGAGACAGGGGACTGATGAGAGAGAGACAGGTGACTGATGAGAGAGAGACAGGGGACTGATGAGAGACAGGGAACTGATGAGAGACAGGGGACTGATGAGAGACAGGGGACTGATGAGAGAGAGACAGGGACTGATGAGAGACAGGGGAACTGATGAGAGAGAGACAGGGACTGATGAGAGAGAGAAGGGTGACTGATGAGAGAGAGACAGGGGACTGATGAGAGAGAGACAGGGGACTGATGAGAGAGAGACAGGTGACTGATGAGAGAGAGACAGGGGACTGATGAGAGAGAGACAGGGGACTGATGAGAGAGAGACAGGTGACTGATGAGAGAGAGACAGGTGACTGATGAGAGAGAGACAGGGGACTGATGAGAGACAGGGGACTGATGAGAGACGGGACTGATGAGAGAGAGACAGGGGACTGATGAGAGAGAGACAGGGGACTGATGAGAGACAGGGGACTGATGAGAGAGAGACAGGGGACTGATGAGAGAGAGACAGGGGACTGATGAGAGACAGGGGACTGATGAGAGAGAGACAGGTGACTGATGAGAGAGAGACAGGGGACTGATGAGAGAGAGACAGGGGACTGATGAGAGACAGGGGACTGATGAGAGACAGGTGACTGATGAGAGAGAGACAGGGGACTGATGAGAGAGAGACAGGGGACTGATGAGAGAGAGACAGGGGACTGATGAGAGAGAGACAGGGGACTGATGAGAGAGAGACAGGGGACTGATGAGAGAGAGACAGGTGACTGATGCCCCTATTCTGGCTGCAGGTGGAGCATCATGGTATACGAGACCAAATTTCCACGGAAACATTCTGTATCCACGGTAACGGAAGACTGCAGCGAGGACTCTGAGGTAAAGACATTGGTGCTGCTGCCACAGGAACTCACCTGTGCTGACCTCACCTGTGCTGACCTCACCTGTGCTGACCTCACCTGTAATGACCTCACCTGTGCTGACCTCACCTGTGCTGACCTCACCTGTGCTGACCTCACCTGTGCTGACCTCACCTGTGCTGACCTCACCTGTAATGACCTCACCTGTGCTGACCTCACCTGTAATGACCTCACCTGTACTGACCTCACCTGTACTGACCTCACCTGTGCTGACCTCACCTGTGCTGACCTCACCTGTACTGACCTCACCTGTGCTGACCTCACCTGTGCTGACCTCACCTGTACTGACCTCACCTGTGCTGACCTCACCTGTGCTGACCTCACCTGTGCTGACCTCACCTGTACTGACCTCACCTGTAATGACCTCACCTGTGCTGACCTCACCTGTACTGACCTCACCTGTAATGACCTCCCCTGTAATGACCTCACCTGTACTGACCTCACCTGTGCTGACCTCACCTGTACTGACCCGGTGTCTCTGATCCAGGTGCAGCAAATCCTGACATATGAGGACTCGGTGGCTGCTCACCTGTCCAAGATCCTGACCTCAGACCAGCACTCTGTTGTCATCTCCTCTGCCAAGTACGTCCGTCCACCTGTCTGTCTGTCCGTCCACCTGTCTGTGTGTCAGACATAGGGTCGATAATAACCTGTCTGCCTGCCTGCCGGTGTGTCAGACATAGGGTCAATAATAACCTGTCTGTCTGCCTGCCTGTCTGCCTGCCGGTGTGTCAGACATAGGGTCGATAATAACCTGTCTGTCTGCCTGCCTGTCTGCCTGCCGGTGTGTCAGACATAGGGTCAATAATAACCTGTCTGTCTGCCTGCCTGTCTGCCTGCCGGTGTGTCAGACATAGGGTCGATAATAACCTGTCTGTCTGCCTGCCTGTCTGCCTGTCTGTCTGCCGGTGTGTCAGACAGGGTCGATAATAACCTGTCTGTCTGCCTGCCTGTCTGTCTGCCGGTGTGTCAGACAGGGTCGATAATAACCTGTCTGCCTGCCGGTGTGTCAGACATAGGGTCGATAATAACCTGTCTGTCTGCCTGCCTGTCTGCCTGCCGGTGTGTCAGACATAGGGTCAATAATAACCTGTCTGTCTGCCTGCCTGTCTGCCTGCCGGTGTGTCAGACATAGGGTCAATAATAACCTGTCTGTCTGCCTGCCTGTCTGCCTGCCGGTGTGTCAGACATAGGGTCGATAATAACCTGTCTGTCTGCCTGCCTGTGCCTGCCGGTGTGTCAGACATAGGGTCCATAATAACCTGTCTGTCTGCCTGCCTGTCTGCCTGCCGGTGTGTCAGACACAGGGTCCATAATAACCCGTCTGTCTGCCTGCCTGTCTGCCTGCCAGTGTGTCAGACATAGGGTCGATAATAACCTGTCTGTCTGCCTGCCTGTCTGTCTGCCTGCCAGTGTGTCAGACACAGGGTCGATAATAACCCGTCTGTCTGCCTGCCAGTGTGTCAGACATAGGGTCCATAATAACCTGTCTGTCTGCCTGCCTGTCTGCCTGCCGGTGTGTCAGACACAGGGTCCATAATAACCTGTCTGTCTGCCTGCCTGTCTGCCTGCCGGTGTGTCAGGCATAGGGTCCATAATAACCTGTCTGTCTGCCTGTCTGTCTGCCTGCCGGTGTGTCAGACACAGGGTCGATAATAACCCGTCTGTCTGCCTCCCGGTGTGTCAGACACAGGGTCCATAATAACCTGTCTGTCTGCCTGCCTGTCTGCCTGTCCTCGTGCTAACAGGGTCCTCTGTGAGACAGTGAAGGACTTCGTGGCTCGTGTTGGTAAAGCCTACGAAAAAAACACGGAGAGTTCTGAGGAGTCGGAGGCCATGGCCAAGAAGGTAGGGTGGAGTGGAGTGGGGGTAATCTGATTAGACCTGGGGTAATCTGATTAGACCTGGGGTAATCTGATTAGACCTGTCTGTGGGCGGGGCAGTGCGGCGTGCTGAAGGAGAAACTGGACTCTCTGCTGAAGACCCTGAATGAGGAGTCCCAGGCCTCCCCCGTAGCCCATCCTGCCCCCCCCCCAACCATTGCTGAGGAGCAGGAGGCAGAGGGCATCGCACTCCCTCCTCTTCCTCACCACCATCCTCCTCCTCACACCTGCCCCCCCTGGACACCTGCCCCCCCCACCTCAGCTGCTGCCATCTTCAAACCCAGAGAGCAGCTGATGCTGAGGGCCAACAGCCTGAAGAAAGCCATCAGACAGATCATTGAGCACACCGAGAAAGGTAGGACGGGGGGGGACGGGGGGACGGGGGTGGGACAGGGGGACGGGGGGGGGACGGGGGGACGGGGGGGGGGACAGGGGGAGCCGGGGGTGGGACAGGGGGACGGGGGGACAGGGGGGGGGAAAGAGACGGGAGTGGGACGGGGGTGGGACAGAGGGACAGGGGGTTGGGACAGAGACGGGGTGGGACAGAGACAGGGGGGTGGGACAGAGACAGGGGGGTGGGACAGGGGGGACGGGGGGTGGGACAGAGACAGGCAGAAAGCTTATGGTGATGTTAAAAGCCCCGTTTGCCCTGTAACCTGAGATTAAAAGCCCCGTTTGCCCTCTAACCTGACCGTTAAAGCCCCGTTTGCCCTCTAACCTGACATTAAAGCCCCGTTTGCCCTGTAACCTGACGTTAAAAGCCCCGTTTGCCCTCTAACCTGACATTAAAAGCCCCGTTTCACCCTCTAACCTGACGTTAAAAGCCCCGTTTGCCCTGTAACCTGACGTTAAAAGCCCCGTTTGCCCTGTAACCTGACGTTAAAAGCCCCGTTTGCCCTGTAACCTGAGATTAAAAGCCCCGTTTGCCCTCTAACCTGACGTTAAAAGCCCCGTTTGCCCTGTAACCTGACGTTGAAAGCCCGTTTGCCCTCTAACCTGACGTTAAAAGCCCCGTTTGCCCTCTAACCTGACGTTAAAAGCCCCGTTTGCCCTGTAACCTGACGTTAAAAGCCCCGTTTGCCCTCTAACCTGACGTTAAAAGCCCCGTTTGCCCTGTAACCTGAGATTAAAAGCCCCGTTTGCCCTCTAACCTGACGGTTAAAAGCCCCGTTTGCCCTGTAACCTGACGTTAAAAGCCCCATTTTGCCCTCTAACCTGACGTTAAAAAGCCCCGTTTGCCCTGTAACCTGAGATTAAAAGCCCCGTTTGCCCTCTAACCTGACGTTAAAAGCCCCGTTTGCCCTCTAACCTGACGTTAAAAGCCCCGTTTGCCCTGTAACCTGAGATTAAAAGCCCCGTTTGCCCTCTAACCTGACGTTAAAAGCCCCGTTTGCCCTGTAACCTGAGATTAAAAGCCCCGTTTGCCCTCTAACCTGACGTTAAAAGCCCCGTTTGCCCTCTAACCTGACGTTAAAAGCCCCGTTTGCCCTGTAACCTGACGTTAAAAGCCCCGTTTGCCCTCTAACCTGACATTAAAAGCCCCGTTTGCCCTGTAACCTGACGTTAAAAGCCCCGTTTGCCCTCTAACCTGACGTTAAAAGCCCCGTTTGCCCTCTAACCTGACGTTAAAAGCCCCGTTTGCCCTGTAACCTGACGTTAAAAGCCCCGTTTGCCCTCTAACCTGACATTAAAAGCCCCGTTTGCCCTGTAACCTGACGTTAAAAGCCCCGTTTGCCCTCTAACCTGACGTTAAAAGCCCCGTTTGCCCTGTAACCTGAGATTAAAAGCCCGTTTGCCCTCTAACCTGACGTTAAAAGCCCCGTTTGCCCTGTAACCTGACGTTAAAAGCCCCATTTGCCCTCTAACCTGACGTTAAAAGCCCCGTTTGCCCGGTAACCTGAATGAATTAAAAGCCCCGTTTGCCCTCTATACCGGACGTTAAAAGCCCGTTTGCCCTCTACCTGACGTTAAAAGCCCCGTTTGCCCTGTAACACCTGAGATTAAAAGCCCCGTTTGCCCTCTAACCTGACGTTAAAAGCCACGTGTGTTGGCCCCTGTAACCACCTGAGATTAAAAGCCCCGTTTGCCCTGGCTAACCTGACGTTAAAAGCCCCGTTTTGCCCTCTACTAACACCTGACGTACAAGCCCCGTTTGCCCTCTAACCTGACGTTAAAAGCCCCGTTTGCCCTCTAACCTGACGTTACAAGCCCCGTTTGCCCTCCTAAACCTGAGATAAAAGCCCCGTTGCCCTCTACTAACCTGACGTTCAAAAGCCCCGGTTGTTGCCCCTGTACCTGACGTTGAAAGCCCGTTTGTCCACTCTAACCTGACGTTACAAAGCCCCGTTTGTTGCCCTCTAACCTGACGTTAAAAAAGCCCCGTTTGCCCTGTAACCTGACGTTAAAAGTCCCCGTTTGCCCTCCTAACCGACGTTAAAGCCCCGTTTGGCCCTGTTAACCTGAGATTAAAAGCCCCGTTTGCCCTCTAACCTGACGTTAAAAAGCCCCGTTTGCCCTGTAACCTGACGTTAAAAGCCACCCATTTGCCCTCTAACCTGTACGTTAAAAGCCCCCGTTTGCCCTGGTAACCTGAGATTAAAAGCCCCCGTTTTGCCCTCTAACCTGACGTTTTAAAAGCCCCGTTTGCCCTCTAACCTGACGTTAAAAGCCCCGTTTGCCTGTAACCTGAGATTAAAAGCCCCGTTTGCCCTCTAACCTGACGTTAAAAGCCCCGTTTGCCCTGTACCTGAGATTAAAAGCCCCGTTTGCCCTCTAACCTGACGTTAAAAGCCCCGTTGCCCCTCTAACCTGACGTTAAAGCCCCGTTTGCCCTGTAACCTGACGTTAAAAGCCCCGTTTGCCCTCTAACCTGACATTAAAAGCCCCGTTTGCCCTCTAACCTGACGTTAAAAGCCCCGTTTGCCCTCTAACCTGACGTTAAAGCCCCGTTTGCCCTCTAACCTGACGTTAAAAGCCCCGTTTGCCCTGTAACCTGAGATTAAAAGCCCCGTTTGCCCTGTGACCTGACGTTAAAAGCCCCGTTTGCCCTCTAACCTGACGTTAAAAGCCCCGTTTGCCCTGTAACCTGAGATTAAAAGCCCCGTTTGCCCTCTAACCTGACGTTAAAAGCCCCGTTTGCCCTGTAACCTGACGTTAAAAGCCCCATTTGCCCTGTAACCTGACGTTAAAAGCCCCGTTTGCCCTCTAACCTGACGTTAAAAGCCCCGTTTGCCCTGTAACCTGAGATTAAAAGCCCCGTTTGCCCTGTAACCTGACATTAAAAGCCCCGTTTGCCCTGTAACCTGACATTAAAAGCCCCGTTTGCCCTGTAACCTGACGTTAAAAGCCCCGTTTGCCCTGTAACCTGACGGTAAAAGCCCCGTTTGCCCTGTGACCCCAGCGGTGGACGAGCAGAACGCCCAGACGCAGCAGCAGCTGTTCCCTCTGAGCCGCGATGAGGAAGAGGAGGGTCTGGCTGAGGAAGAGTACGAAGAGCTGGAGGAGGACAAAGTGTCTCTGCAGTCCTACGGCCTGAAGAGCCGGAGCGCTCGCAGAGGTCAGCGCTCCTGAAGCTAGCTGTAGCAGCATGAATGCTAACGGTGGCCGCGGTGAGTTTCCATGGTAACCTGCCGCCTGTCTGTACAGTCAGTAAGACACCCTGTGAGAAGCTGATGAGCAAAGGCAGCCTGTCGCTGGGCAGCTCCGCATCACTTCCTGGACAGACAGGAAGCAGGGACAACATGCCCATGTTAAACACAAAGATCCTCTACCCCGGTAAGATGCCTCACTCAGCTGCCCTGCTGCTTGAGAGTGGTGCCGTGTTCACCTGTGTGTGTGTGTGTTCACCTGTGTGTGTGTGTGTGTGTGTGCGTGCGTGCGTGCGTGCGTGCGTGCGTGCGTGCGTGTGTGTGTGTGTGTTCACCTGTGTGTGTGCGTGTGTGTGTGTGTAGGTCTCCGAGTCCTTTCAGGCTCGCTCTGCAGTAGCTCAGTGATCAGTCGACTGCTGGTGAACGCGGATCCGTTCAGCTGTGATCTTGACAACATGTGAGTCCCCCTGGGGAGGGGGCGGAGTGTTCTACCTGGGGAGGGGCGGAGCCTGTCTCACGGCGCGCGCTGGCATCACAACCGTGTGTGTGTGTTCAGGGATTGCTACACTGAGAAATGCGTCATGAACAACTACTTCGGGATCGGCCTGGACGCCAAAATCTCCTTGGACTTTAACAACAAACGAGACGAACACCCAGAGAAGTGCAGGTAGGACGTGGGTGTGGACGTGGGTGTGGACGTGGATGTGGGCGTGGACGTGGATGTGGATGTGGGCGTGGATGTGGATGTGGGCGTGGATGTGGGCGTGGACGCTGTCCTGGAGTTGGGAAGATAAACCTGCCGGTATTGTGGTTGTTTAGGAGTCGCACCAAGAACATGATGTGGTACGGTGTCCTTGGAACCAAAGAGCTCCTGCACAGAACCTACAAGAACCTGGAACAAAGGGTCCTTCTGGAGGTGAGTGCGCCTGGACCGGGTCGGAACCGCACTCTGACAGGAGCGTGGAGGGAAGCTGTCGGTGCTGATGTCTTTGATGTCTTTGATGTGCGGCAGTGTGACGGGCGGCCCATCCCCCTGCCCAGCCTGCAGGGCATCGCTGTGCTCAACATCCCCAGCTACGCAGGAGGAACCAACTTCTGGGGCGGCACCAAAGAGGACGACGTGAGGACCGAGCCCGTCTCACTCTCAGGACCCGCGTGTCCTGCCGGTCTGTCCTTCCTCCCGCTGGTTACCTGTCTGTCCTCCTCAGAACTTCACCGCTCCTTCCTTTGATGATAAGATCCTGGAGGTGGTGGCTGTGTTCGGCAGCATGCAGATGGCCGTGTCCCGGGTCATCAACCTGCAGCAGCACCGCATCGCTCAGGTGGGCGCCTGTTTCTGTCTCTGCTCCGGGACGCCGTCCCTCTGTCCCCCCGTCGGTCCGGGACGCCGTCCCTCTGTCCCCCCGTCCGTCCGGGACGCTGTCCCTCCGTCCCTCTGTCCCCCCGTCGGTCCGGGACGCTGTCCCTCCGTCCCCCTCCCTGACCTCCTCTGTCCCTCCATCCCTCCGTCCCCGTCCCTCTGTCCCCCTCCCTGACCTCCTCCGTCCCTCTGTCCCCATCCCTCCGTCCCCCTCCCTGACCTCCTCTGTCCCTCCGTCCCCCTCCCTGACCTCCTCCGTCCCCCTCCCTGACCTCCTCCGTCCCTCTGTCCCTCCGTCCCCGTCCCTCCGTCCCCCTCCCTGACCTCCTCCGTCCCTCTGTCCCCCTCCCTGACCTCCTCCGTCCCTCTGTCCCTCTGTCCCCCTCCCTGACCTCCTCCGTCCCTCTGTCCCCCTCCCTGACCTCCTCCGTCCCTCTGTCCCCTCCCTGACCTCCTCTGTCCCTCTGTCCCCCTCCCTGACCTCCCCCGTCCCCGTCCCTCTGTCCCTCTGTCCCCCCTCCCTGACCTCCCCCGTCCCCGTCCCTCTGTCCCTCTGTCCCCCTCCCTGACCTCCTCTGTCCCCCACAGTGTCGGACGGTAAAGATCACCATCCTGGGAGATGAAGGTGTGCCGGTGCAGGTGGATGGAGAAGCCTGGGTCCAGCCTCCAGGTTACATCAAGATCATTCACAAGAACCGGACCCAGACTTTGACCCGGGACAGAGTGAGTTCTGCCCACTGGCGACACCGTCGTCCTGGACCGGAGGGTTTCCAGATCCCCGTTCACATAATCACATTTTGCTCTCACAGAATTCTGGGATCCCACCTTAAGGCCAGTTGATCCTTCTCTGAGTGGATTAGAACTCTTAGTGTTTTGGCCAAGGTGGTCCAGAAGGATCTGATCCAAAGGATCTGGTCCAGAAGGATCTGGTCCAAAGGATCTGGTCCAGAAGGATCTGGTCCAGAAGGATCTGATCCAAAGGATCTGGTCCAGAAGGATCTGGTCCAAAGGATCTGGTCCAAAGGATCTGGTCCAGAAGGATCTGGTCCAGAAGGATCTGATCCAAAGGATCTGGTCCAGAAGGATCTGATCCAGAAGGATCTGGTCCAAAGGATCTCAGGACGTTGCGTAGTAACCTAGGCAACCGTCTGCTAATGCTGCGCCCAGACGACATTCCGCCGAAGCATAAATGACGCGTGTGTGTGTGTGTCACTGTGCGTGTGTGTGTGTGTGTCTCTCTGTGTGTGTGACTCTGTGTGTGTGTCTCTGTGTGTGTCTCTGTGTGTGCGTGCGTGTGTGCGTGTGTGTGTGTGTGTGTGTGTGACTCAGGCCTTTGAAAGCACCCTGAAGTCGTGGGAGGACAAGCAGAGGTGTGAGTTCCCCCGTCCCCTCCCCAGCCCTGCCCCCCCTGCCCCCCCTGTCCCCCCAGCCGGAGGTGGTCTCGGAGGAGGAGGCGTCCCTCATCAGTGCCTTTGGTCAGGCGGCCGGAGCGCTGATCCACAGGTGACGCACGCTCACTGGCCCCGCTGAGGGCAGCACCTGTGCTGAGCCGTCTCTGGTCTTTCAGTATCCGGGAGGTGGCCCAGTCCCACCACAGTCTGGAACAGGAACTGGCCCACGCGGTCAACGCCAGCTCCAAGGCCATGGACGTGGTCTACGCAGACTCCAAAGGCTCCGGGGTAACGGGCTGAACATCTGGGGGCCGCTGCTGGCACCTGCACCTGGCTGACTCTGCCTGTCTCTCTCTCCATGTCTCTCTCCCCTGTCTCTCTCTCCCCTGTCTCTCTCCTCTCTCCCCCCTGTCTCTCTCTCCCCTGTTTCTCTCTCCCCTGTTTCTCTCTCCCCTGTTTCTCTCTCCCCTGTCTCTCTCTCCCCTGTCTCTCTTTCCCCTGTCTCTCTCCTCTCTCTCTCCCCTGTCTCTCCTCTCTCCCCTGTCTCTCTCTCCCCTGTCTCTCCTCTCTCCCCTGTCTCTCTCCTCTCTCTCTCCCCTGTCTCTCTCCTCTCTCCCCTGTTTCTCTCTCCCCTGTTTCTCTCTCCCCTGTCTCTCTCTCCCCTGTCTCTCTCTCCCCTGTCTCTCTCTCCCCTGTCTCTCTCCTCTCTCTCTCCTCCTGTCTCTCCTCTCTCCCCTGTCTCTCTCTCCCCTGTCTCTCCTCTCTCCCCTGTCTCTCTCCTCTCTCTCTCCCCTGTCTCTCTCCTCTCTCCCCTGTTTCTCTCTCCCTGTTTCTCTCTCCCCTGTCTCTCTCCTCTCTCCCCTGTTTCTCTCTCCCCTGTTTCTCTCTCCCCTGTTTCTCTCTCCCCTGTCTCTCTCCTCTCTCCCCTGTCTCTCTCCTCTCTCTCTCCCCTGTCTCTCTCTCCCCTGTCTCTCTCTCCCCTGTTTCTCTCTCCCCTGTCTCTCTCCTCTCTCTCTCCCCTGTCTCTCTCTCCCCTGTCTCTCTCTCCCCTGTTTCTCTCTCCCCTGTCTCTCTCCTCTCTCTCTCCCCTGTCTCTCTCCTCTCTCCCCTGTCTCTCCTCTCTCCCCTGTCTCTCTCCTCTCTCCCCTGTCTCTCTCCTCTCTCCCCTGTCTCTCTCCTCTCTCCCCTGTCTCTCTCTCCCTGTCTCTCTCTCCCCTGTCTCTCCTCTCTCCCCTGTCTCTCCTCTCTCCCCTGTCTCTCTCTCCCCTGTCTCTCTCTCTCCCCTGTCTCTCCTCTCTCCCCTGTCTCTCCTCTCTCCCCTGTTTCTCTCTCCCCTGTCTCTCTCCTCTCTCCCCCCTGTCTCTCTCTCCCCTGCCTGCCTGTCTCCCTCTCCCCTGCCTGTCTCACCTCTCAGTCCCTCAGCTGTAGCGTCGTCCTCCAGATGGTCGTTAACGTGAAGGTTCTGCTGAAGGAGACGGAGCTGCTGCTCACTGGGAAGATGTCGATGGTAACGTCTGGCTCCTGAGAGTGGTGGCGTCCCGCTGTGGTTCTTACTGTGCGTGTGTGTGTGTGTGTGTGTGTGTGTGTGTGTGTGTGTGTGTGTGTGCGTGTGTGTGTGTGTGTGTGTGTGTGTGCGTGTGTGTGTGCAGCAGTTGGACCCCCCCCAACAGGAGCAGCTGAACGCAGCTCTGGGTTCTGTTGCTCTGCAGCTCCGTCAGCTGGCTGATGTGTCCTGGTTGTGTCCCGTCATCGACCCGTCGGATCATGAGGTCAGATGGTGCCGCTCGCTTCCCCTCCTGCAGGGGGCGCTGCCTGCTCACCTGTCTGCCTGCTCACCTGTCTGCCTGCTCACCTGTCTGCCTGTCTGTCTGCAGGGTCCTATGACAGATTTCTCAAAGCGAAGTCGGGTTGCGAAATTCCGTCTCGTCCCCAAGTTCAAGAAAGACAAAAACAACAAGAACAAAGAGACGTGTGCCACCTTGTCCCTGCCAGGTGAGACCTTGTCCCTGCCAGGTGAGACCTTGTCCCTGCCAGGTGAGACCTTGTCCTGGCTCTGCTGACCTGTGGGCGGACGCCTGCGTGACCTTGGTCCCTATGAAGGATCCTTCTGTATCCTCTGATGTTTCCTCTCCTCCTTCCTGGGGGACAGTTCACCAGTGGGGGACAGAGGAGGTGGGGGCCTGGCTGGACTACCTGTGTCTGACGGAGTATAAGGACATCTTTATTGGACATGACGTCCGTGGGGCGGAGCTTATTCACCTTGAGAGGAGAGACCTGAAGGTAGCTGTTGTGCTCCCGTCCAGGCTGTTGCAGAGTGAAGCCGTTAACGTTAACGAGCTGTGGTTCTTTCAGGACCTGGGCGTGACCAAGGTGGGCCACATCAAGAGGATCCTCCAGGGCATCCGGGAGCTGAGCAGGAGCAGCAGTGCCAGCGAGGCCTGAGGCCGCGGGGGCGGAGCCACCACGGACATGGCCACGCCCCCGCCGCTCTGATCCTTCTCACCTGTCCCAGTCACATGACCCTCCCGATCACATGACCCTCAGCCAGCAGCTGGAGCTGGCCTGGTGAGACCTACTGGTGCCTTGTGACTGGAAACAGCAGCCAATCAGGCAGCTTGGAACCAACACATGACCGAACGGATCTGGACCTCGTTGTGAACTTGAGTTCTGGCCCCGAACCTGCAGCAGAACCTTCATCATCCACAGAATCATTTCAGAATCAGATGCAACGACGCCTGAAGGGACCACGAAACCCAGCGAGCTGCCGATAGAAGCAGCCTCAGCAGGTCACCTGACTGGTGACGTCACAGCCCGACTGATGATGTCACAGCCCGACTGATGACGTCGCAGCCCGACTGGTGACGTCGCAGCCCGACTGGTGACGTCGCAGCCCGACTGATGACGTCGCAGCCCGACTGATGATGTCACAGCCCGACTGATGATGTCACAGCCTGACTGATGATGTCGCAGCCCGACTGGTGACGTCACAGCCCGACTGATGACGTCGCAGCCTGACTGATGACGTCACAGCAGAGAGCTGGTGACGCCGTCATGGGTGGGAGAGACGCCAGCAGCTTCATATCAACGGTTTGACCTGTTTCTGGCGTCCTGAACGTATCGACGTCATCAGTCGGGTCACATCAGCACTCATGATGTCAGAGTTCTGACCCATCGGAGCGGCTGAAGGAGTTCTGGAAGCTCTGGTCCACCGTGGAGCTGCTGCAGGAACCAACACTTCATTAAAATGGGCCTTTTGGTGCCGTCCTCCGCCGCCGCTCCTCCGTCCGTATTTATTGAGTATTTATGAAGTCACACAGGTCCCGGTCATGTGAGCGTGTACAGAAAAACCTGAAAATAAAGTCCTCTGATTTCAACCCTCCTTCCTTCTCTCACGCTTTCAGGGGAAATTCAACCCTAAAAACTTAATTAATTAAATAATAATTATAAAATAATTAAACCGGAAATGAGCAAAAATGTTGAAACAGACGTGATGAAACCTTTAGACGCGTTTGTGGAGAAAACAGGTTTCAGCTGGTCGTCTGCGTCCGTGTCACGTCTGTGTCAATATTTGGTTGGTGCTCAAAGATCAGGTGATCGGCCCAGTTTGGACCGTGGCCTCAGAACCCTCCGGAGTCGGATCAGAAGGGACTTTAGCACCGTGTTGGACTTTTCTGTCTAAACTTTCATCTTTTTCTCCCAAAGGCCAGTTTGATCTGACGGTTGGTCACCTGATCGTTGGTCCTCAGACATGCAGCCGTCAGTGGTCGTGAGTGTGTCCACCGTGCTGCTCCTGGCTGCTCTGGCTCAGTGCACAGGTGAGTGACCACCAGGTGACGGGAGACGCTCGCTGGGGACAGGCCGGACTCGCCTGGACAGGGAAGAACTACGTCTTGATCCTGGACGATGCTGTCCTGGTTTATCAGTGTAATTTCTGCTGTTTATCAGGGTAATTTCTGTTGTTTATCAGGGTAATTTCTGCTGATTATCAGGGTAATTTCTGCTGATTATCAGTGTAATTTCTGCTGTTTATCAGGGTAATTTCTGCTGTTTATCACTGTAATTTCTGCTGATTATCAGGGTAATTTCTGCTGATTATCAGTGTAATTTCTGCTGTTTATCAGGGTAATTTCTGCTGTTTATCAGGGTAATTTCTGCTGATTATCAGGGTAATTTCTGCTGTTTATCAGTGTAATTTCTGCTGTTTATCAGGGTAATTTCTGCTGTTTATCACTGTAATTTCTGCTGATTATCAGTGTAATTTCTGCTGTTTATCAGTGTAATTTCTGCTGTTTATCACTGTAATTTCTGCTGATTATCAGGGTAATTTCTGCTGATTATCAGGGTAATTTCTGCTGATTATCAGGGTAATTTCTGCTGTTTATCACTGTAATTTCTGCTGATTATCAGTGTAATTTCTGCTGTTTATCAGGGTAATTTCTGCTGATTATCAGTGTAATTTCTGTTGATTATCAGGGTAATTTCTGCTGTTTATCAGGGTAATTTCTGCTAATTATCACTGTAATTTCTGCTGATTATCAGTGTAATTTCTGTTGATTATCAGGGTAATTTCTGCTGATTATCAGGGTAATTTCTGCTGTTTATCAGGGTAATTTCTGCTAATTATCACTGTAATTTCTGCTGTTTATCACTGTAATTTCTGCTGTTTATCACTGTAATTTCTGCTGTTTATCAGTGTAATTTCTGCTGTTTATCACTGTAATTTCTGCTGATTATCACTGTAATTTCTGCTGTTTATCAGGGTAATTTCTGCTGTTTATCACTGTAATTTCTGCTGTTTATCAGTGTAATTTCTGCTGTTTATCAGGGTAATTTCTGCTGTTTATCACTGTAATTTCTGCTGTTTATCAGTGTAATTTCTGCTGATTATCAGGGTAATTTCTGCTGTTTATCACTGTAATTTCTGCTAATTATCAGGGTAATTTCTGCTGATTATCAGGGTAATTTCTGCTGATTATCACTGTAATTTCTGCTAATTATCAGGGTAATTTCTGCTAATTATCAGGGTAATTTCTGCTGTTTATCACTGTAGTTTCTGCTGATTATCAGTGTAATTTCTGCTGATTATCAGGGTAATTTCTGCTGATTATCAGTGTAATTTCTGCTGATTATCAGGGTAATTTCTGCTGATTATCAGTGTAATTTCTGCTGATTATCAGTGTAATTTCTGCTGTTTATCAGGGTAATTTCTGCTGTTTATCACTGTAATTTCTGCTGATTATCAGGGTAATTTCTGCTGATTATCAGGGTAATTTCTGCTGTTTATCAGGGTAATTTCTGCTGTTTATCACTGTAATTTCTGCTGTTTATCAGGGTAATTTCTGCTGTTTATCACTGTAATTTCTGCTGATTATCAGGGTAATTTCTGCTGATTATCAGGGTAATTTCTGCTAATTACACTGGTAATTTCAGTCTTCCTGGGTCGCTCGGCAGCTGGTCAGCTTCTCCATCCATCCGCCAGGAGGCGAAGAGCGAACTCGTTCTCTCTGGAGGAGCTGTTGCCAGGCGACCTGGAGAGGGAGTGCTACGAGGAACTGTGTTCCCAGGAGGAGGCAGCCGAGATCTTTCACACCAACGAGAAAACGGTAAGTTTGTGTCGTGACTTTGGGAGGTTTGATTTTAGATGTTTATCTTTATTATTTTGTCTTTTCTGCAGCTGGAGTTCTGGTTTAGATACAGAGGTGAGTGACTGTGCTGATCGACCTCTTAAACGGGTGATTTGATGGATCACCTGTTGTATTTCTTTATGTTTGAGTCTTCAACGCACCTGATGACGTCATTAGCCGTGATGTGTTCACGTGTAGCTCGGAAATATTTTAGATTGGAACCCTTGTCAGACAAACCCCTGTCAGAACGGAGGGAGGTGCACGGTGGAGCGGGGAGCGTCCGTGTGTCTCTGTCCCCCACAATATGGCGGCAAGACCTGCGAGTCAGGTAAACAGACAAACACCTGCGGCTCAGGTAAACAAACAAACACCTGCGAGTCAGGTAAACAAACACCTGCGAGTCAGGTAAACAGACAAACACCTGTGGCTCAGGTAAACAGACAAACACCTGTGGCTCAGGTAAACAGACAAACACCTGCGGCTCAGGTAAACAGACAAACACCTGTGGCTCAGGTAAACAAACAAACACCTGCGAGTCAGGTAAACAAACACCTGCGAGTCAGGTAAACAGACAAACACCTGCGGCTCAGGTAAACAAACAAACACCTGCGAGTCAGGTAAACAGACAAACACCTGTGGCTCAGGTAAACAAACAAACACCTGCGAGTCAGGTAAACAAACACCTGCGGCTCAGGTAAACAGACAAACACCTGCGACTCAGGTAAACAAACAAACACCTGCGGCTCAGGTAAACAAACACCTGCGAGTCAGGTAAACAGACAAACACCTGCGGCTCAGGTAAACAAACAAACACATGCGAGTCAGGTAAACAAACACCTGCGAGTCAGGTAAACAGACAAACACCTGCAGCTCAGGTAAACAGACAAACACCTGTGGCTCAGGTAAACAAACAAACACCTGCGAGTCAGGTAAACAAACACCTGCGGCTCAGGTGAACAAACAGCTGCGAGTCAGGTAAACAAACACCTGCGGCTCAGGTAAACAAACAAACACCTGCGACTCAGGTAAACAAACAAACACCTGCGGCTCAGGTAAACAGACAACCACCTGCGAGTCAGGTAAACAAACACCTGTGAGTTTTGCCTGATTGTTGGGATCTGCTTGTGTTACTCGCAGAGGTGAATGCGTGTCGCCATAGAAACGGCGGGTGTCTGCAGTACTGCTCAGAGCCACCAGGCGGCGCTGTTGCGTGTGGCTGTGCTGATGGATACGAACTGGAACCTGATGGACGCAGCTGCAGCCAAACAGGTGCCCGAGAATACCCGATACCTGTCGTATAGACATGTATTCATCCACCCCAGAAAATAGTCCCAAAATGACTCCATGAGCGTTAAGAACAGAAAAGTCCGTTTGGTTCGGGGCGAACAGGAAGTCACCATTTTCCGATCCTAACTTCCTGTCCAGCAACGTTCCCCTGCGGCAGGAAGCACAACGCGCTGCTGTCCCGAGGTCGCTCTCTGTGGAACCAGTCGGAGCAGGGCGCCGCCATCGGCGGGCTGAACCTCACCGAGGACCACCTGCCGACAGCCAACGGGTCAGAACACGGAGCAAACCTGACCCAGGACCAGGTGATGCATCGAATTGTGGGCGGAGTCCTGGAGAAAAGAGGCGGGAGTCCCTGGCAGGTGTGTCCACACGCTCCTCAGTACTCCACCGCTTAATGTACACATTTCAATGTGTGTGTGTGTGTGTGTGTGTGTGTGCGTGCGTGTGTGTGTGTGTGTGTGTGTGCGCGAGTGTGTGTGTGTGCGCGTGCGTGCGTGTGCGTGTGTGCGCGTGTGTGTGTCCAGGTCCTGCTGCGCAGGGCTGATGGTTCTGGTTTCTGTGGAGGGACCCTGATCTCGGACCAGTGGGTGGTCTCTGCCGCTCACTGTCTGGAGGAGGGGGTGGACCACGTCACCGTGGGTAAGGGGGGGTCGTATCGGGTCCTGAGATTCTGTGTTCTGACTCCTGCAGAACCGCGTGGTCCCGGGACCGTCTGTGTGTGCAGGAGACTACGATAAGTACCGACCCGATCCTGGTGAGCAGCTGATCGAGGTCCAGAAGGTCGTCCTTCACCCTCATTTCCACTCGTTCACCTTCGACAGTGACGTCGCCCTCCTGTACCTGGCCCGACCCGTCACCAGGGGGCCCACAGCGGCCCCGGCCTGCCTCCCAGACCCCCACCTCTCCAAGTATCTGCTGCAGGTGAGCCAGGTGGTGTCCGTTTCCATGGTAACGAGCAGCCCTGCCACTGAAGGTGTGTGTGCTCAGGATGGGAACTACGGGAAGGTGTCCGGCTGGGGGGTGACGAAGTACCTGGGACGGTCGTCACGCTTCCTGCGAAAGGTGGATTTGCCAGTTGTGGGGTTTGACACCTGCACCGCCTCCACGGAACAGGTGAACCACGCCACGCCTGCCCCGCCCCCACGGAACAGGTGAACCGCACCACGCCTGGCACCAGACGCTCACGGCGCTGACACGTCTGTGCCCTGCAGGTGATCACAGACAACATGTTCTGTGCTGGGTACCTGGACGTGCACGAGGACGCCTGCAGCGGGGACAGCGGGGGCCCGTTTGTGGTCAATTATCGGGGAACCTGGTTCTTAACTGGCGTCGTCAGCTGGGGCGAAAGATGCGCCGCCAAGGGGAAGTACGGCGTCTACACACGCCTGGGCAACTTTCTGAACTGGATCCACAGCACCATGGCAACGGCCGACAGACAGAACAGGACTGACGGCTGAGGAGCAGAATCCTGATCCCCCAGTGATGTGGTCCAGCTCCTGGGACGAGCCCACACGACCTCTGTGTGTGTGTGTGTGTGTGTGAGAGAGAGAGAGAGTGTGTGTGAGAGAGAGAGAGTGTGTGTGTACACATTTCATTTATGGTTTAACTCTCTTATTAATACACCTAAAACACCTACAACATACAGGTCTGTAATTTAAAAAAGCAATTCCTATGAATTCGCGTGTTTAGCGCCGCCCACAGGCTGTGTGGATAAATGCAGGCGCCATTAGAACGTACCAAGATACAACAGCAAAGCATTGTGGGATAGAATCCAGCTTTATTAAAATGTGAGTACAAATATAATTGAAGAGATCAATACGTTTTAAATGAGTTAGTTTATGCAGCTACACACCACGTCTCTTCCGGCCCGATGGCAGCACGTGACCGGCGCCATCTTTGCAGTAACACCTTTGGCCAGCAGGGGGCGCCCTCAACAGGCGGGGGCGCTTAGAAGGACCGCGCAACAGAAGAAGAAGCCAGCAGCTCTACGCCTTCGTGGGTGGTTTTCTCCACAGGTGTGATCCAGGCACCTGTGGCCGGACCGCTGTTAAAAATGCCTTAATTTACCGGAGAAACACTGCTGCCTGGCTCAGAACCAGGACCGCATGGGCCGCTAATCAGGGCTCATTAGCAGGTTCGGCCGTCCAAGTATGGTCCAATCAATAAAGTGCACGTGCGGACCAGCAGAGAAATGGTGCGATGAGTCGCTGGTAATTACACCTGTATTTTTAGTCTATAGAAATGTAATAAATTCTGAATTAATAAATACCACATTTGACATAATTAACAGGAGAAAAGGCAACTGTTGCTAAGGCGACGCCCCGGTTCTCCAAATGTTCCGGCTTCATTAAAGAATCGGGCTGAACCGGCAGGAGATCGTCTACAGTTAAATGTCATTTTTGCTTATTTGACGTTAAACAGGATGAAAAGTGGCTGCAAAACCTTTCTAACCAGTTATAACCAGTTAAGGTTATAACCAGTTACGCTTCTAACCAGTTATAACCAGTTACGCTTCTACGTTTTTAAACGTTTGTGTATTTCAGGTTAAAATGAATCAACTTTGAGCTGAAAAGGCACCATGAGAAGGCTGAAGGCAGCGACAGGTGACACAGGTGTGGCTGCTGTTGGTCACCTGACGGTCTGGTCACCTGACCGTCTGGTCACCTGACCGTCTGGTCACCTGACTGTCTTGACAGGTCGGGGTGGGAGGTAGAGTTACACAGGTTTACCACCGTTTATGGAAGAAGATAAAGGCCACATCTGAACACAAGCATAGCAGCTCCCACAGTTCTGGTCCGGTTCCGGTTCTGGTTCTGGTTCTGTGATGGACTCCAGCTGGTCTGAGCACCAGCAGAACCTGAAGACGAGGAACGCCATCGTTTCAGGTGGTCCCAGGATCAAAGCAGCTTTCTCAGGGTTGATGGAAGAATGCTGCACTTCCTGTCACGCTGTCCCCAAGTGGACACGCCCCCCGAGTGGACACGCCCACACGCCCCCAGTGGACACGCCCACACGCCCCCAGTGGACACACAGACCTCACGCAGACACATCAACATCCTGTAAAGCAATGGTGGCCGACTTGCTGGTGGCGGAGGAAGCAGGTGGGGAGGGGGGCGGCTGAGGGGAGGGGGGCAGCTGAGGGGAGGGGGGCAGCTGAGGGGAGGGGGGCGGCTGAGGGGAGGGGGGCGGCTGAGGGGAGGGGGGGCGGCTGAGGGGAGGGGGGCAGCTGAGGGGAGGGGGGCAAAGGTGGGGAGGGGGGCGGCTGAGGCAGCTGAGGGGAGGGGGGCAGCTGAGGGGAGGGGGGCGGCTGAGGGGAGGGGGGCAGCTGAGGGGGGGGCAGGCTGGGCCCAGGGCCTCTGTGGCTGGTGGGGGGGGAGCTGCTCTGGAACAGCATCTGCTGCAGCGTCCGTCTCAGGTTCGGATGAAGGCGACGATGAGTTTGATTGAAAATCTCCACGGCGACGCACTTCATCACCCCGGCAACCAGGTCATCATAGAGCGGCATGGTGTACATCCTGGAGGTCTGCAGACAGGGCACAGCAAGGGGTCATGGGGTCACGACCCCGGGGGCAAAACGTCCACAGAATCAGATACTTCCAGTTCTGATGGAGCCAATCAAATATGTGATCATTCACCCCTGACCTCTGACCTCAGAGCAGCTGACCCCTGACCTCAGAGCAGCTGACCCCTGACCTCAGAGCAGCTGACCCCTGACCTCAGAGCAGCTGACCTCTGACCTCAGCAGGAGTTTAACCCTGAACAATAACGTGTCAGTTTGGGTCACAGATCAACTTTTTATCTTCAGGATAAGAAAGAGAAAGAGACGATTCACACGTGTGTGTGTGTCTCCTCTGTGTGTCTCTCCTGTGTGTGTCTCCTGTGTGTGTCTCTCCTGTGTGTCTCCTGTGTGTCTCTCCTGTGTGTCTCCTGTGTGTCTCTCCTGTGTGTCTCCTGTGTGTCTCCTGTGTGTCTCCTGTGTGTGTCTCTCCTGTGTGTCTCCTGTGTCTCCTGTGTGTCTCTCCTGTGTGTCTCCTGTGTGTCTCCTGTGTGTCTCCTGTGTGTGTCTCTCCTGTGTGTCTCCTGTGTCTCCTGTGTGTCTCTCCTGTGTGTCTCCTGTGTGTCTCCTGTGTGTCTCCTGTGTGTGTCTCCTGTGTGTGTCTCTCCTGTGTGTCTCCTGTGTCTCCTGTGTGTCTCTCCTGTGTGTCTCCTGTGTGTCTCTCCTGTGTGTCTCCTGTGTGTCTCCTGTGTGTCTCTCCTGTGTGTGTCTCTCCTGTGTGTCTCCTGTGTGTCTCCTGTGTCTCCTGTGTGTCTCTCCTGTGTCTCTCCTGTGTGTCTCCTGTGTTTCTCCTGTGTCTCCTGTGTGTCTTCTGTGTGTCTCCTGTGTCTCCTGTGTGTCTCCTGTGTGTCTCCTGTGTCTCCTGTGTCTCCCGTGTGTCTCCTGTGTGTCTCCTGTGCCTCCTGTGTGTCTCCTGTGTCTCCTGTGTCTCCCGTGTGTCTCCCGTGTGTCCCCTGTGTGTCCCCTGTGTCCCCTGTGTGTGTCTCCTGTGTCCCCTGTGTCTCCTGTGTCTCTCCTGTGTCTCCTGTGTCTCCTGTGTGTGTGTGTCTCCTGTGTCTCTCCTGTGTCTCTCCTGTGTCTCCTGTGTCTCCTGTGTGTCTCCTGTGTGTCCCTGTGTGTCTCCTGTGTGTCTCCTGTGTCTCCTGTGTGTCTCCTGTGTCTCCTGTGTCTCCTGTGTGTCTCCTGTGTCTCTCCTGTGTCTCTCCTGTGTGTCCCCTGTGTGTCCCCTGTGTCTCCCGTGTGTCTCCTGTGTCTCCTGTGTCTCCTGTGTGTCTCCTGTGTCTCCTGTGTCCCCTGTGTGTCTCCTGTGTCTCCTGTGTCTCACGTGCTTGTGCAGGAAGGCCCTCACTCGAGGGACCTCTGGGTAGAAGCTGCTCCTCACGACCATCTGCAACCAGCGGATCTGGACCTCGGCGTTGAGCCCATCGAACAGAGACGCGTAACAGCGAGACAGCGCCGACATCACGTCTGAGGGCGACAGGACAGCCTGGTCGCTATGGCAACGCTACAGACAGGAGCCGCGTGAGCCGGTACCGTGAGACAGCGGGGACACGTCCAGCATGTGGTCCAGGAACAGGACGATCTGGAACGTGCTCCACGCCGACAGGTCAAATCTGGACACGGCGGACGGGTCGGGGGCGTGGCCACGGCGCCACAGCTCACACAGGTCCTCCACGGGCCGGGTCAGAGCGGCGCCGGCGGACAGGTCCGGCTCGTACATGGGGGGGCCACAGCCGCTGAGCCAGCGCTCGAACTCCAGCCCTGCACACAGGAAGTGAGGTCACACTCAACCGCATGAACAGGTTCCTGTGGACACTGGGACAGGACACCGGGACAGGACACAGGGGACAGGACACCGGGACAGGACACCAGGACAGGACACCAGGACAGGACACAGGTGGGGACATCAGGACAGGACACCGGGACAGGACACAGGTGGGGACACCAGGACAGGACACCGGGACAGGACACCGGGACAGGACACCAGGACAGGACACCGGGACAGGACACCAGGACAGGACACCGGGACAGGACACCAGGACAGGACACAGGGGACAGGACACAGGTGGGGACACCAGGACACCGGGACAGGACACCGGGACAGGACACAGGGGACAGGACACAGGTGGGGACACCAGGACACCGGGACAGGACACCGGGACAGGACACAGGGGACAGGACACAGGTGGGGACACCGGGACAGGACACAGGTGGGGACAGGGGTGGGGACACAGGTGACATGACGGTTCCACCTTCTCTCTGAGCCACCGCGGTGTCCTTGAGGTCCGGGAAATAGCCGAGGAAGAAATCGATGAGGTCCTGAGCGACCACACTCCGAAACTTAAACTTGGAGATAAAGTCCTGAAAAGAGACGCAGCATTCAGCTGACGAGGCGTCATGTGACGCGTCTGAGGCGTCACGTGACGCGTCTGAGGCGTCTGCTGTGTGTGTGTGTGTGTGTGTGTGCTGACCCGGAGGAAACAGTCGAAGCGTCGGACATCCCCACACAGCTGCGACAGGTACGCCACGAAGCAGAAGCCTTTCTCATAGGTGAACAGGTTCATCAGACAGCTGGGGTTCACACCTGTGGACAGAGTCACCTGTGTGGGCACCTGTTCCTCCTGCTGTGGTCTGACAGGCACTCGAGCAGCAGCGTGAGGACAGTTCAGGGGTGTGTGAGTGTGTGTGTGTGAGTGTGTGTGTGCGTGGCTGTGTGTGTGTGTGAGTGTGTGTGTGTGAGTGTGTGTGTGTGTGTGTGTGCGTGTGTGTGTGCGTGGCTGTGTGTGTGTGTGAGTGTGTGTGTGCGTGTGTGTGTGCGTGGCTGTGTGTGTGTGTGTGTGTGTGTGTGTGCGTGTGTGTGAGTGTGTGTGTGCGTGTGTGTGAGTGTGTGTGAGGCTGTGTGTGTGTGTGAGTGTGTGTGTGAGTGTGTGTGTGTGTGTGTGAGTGTGTGTGTGGCTGTGTGAGTGTGTGTGTGTGAGTGTGTGTGTGGCTGTGTGTGTGTGTGTGTGTGTGTGTGGCTGTGTGTGAGTGTGTGTGTGTGTGTGTGTGAGTGTGTGTGTGGCTGTGTGTGTGTGTGTGGCTGTGTGTGTGTGTGTGTGAATGTCCTCACAAAGACAGCAGAACAGACAAGTGTGTGCTTGACCTGCTTCAAATTTGACTTGCAGTTTGCTCACAGGGTTGCTGTCGCCAAGGAGACGCAGCTGTCTGTGGAGGGCGTCCAGTCTGACGGCCGTTTCCAGACAGGTGAACGCTTCACCTGCGGAGGAACAGACGCTGGTCAGTACCGCGGGGGCGCGCCCCCCCCCCCCCCGACCCGCTGCTACCGAAGGCCTCCGTGGTGATGCGGCGCTGGGCGTAGGTGGCCAGGCCTTCGCTCAGCCACATCTCCTCCCAGGTGGCGTTGGTCACGGCGTTGCCGAACCAGCCGTGGGCGATCTCGTGGATGATGTCGATCAGCAGGAACTCGCTGCTCTCCAAGATGGAGGCGATGATGAAGGTGAGGCACGGGTTCTCCATGGCAACGATGGGGAAGGAGGGGGGCAGGAAGACGATGTCACACCTGCGGGTGGAGCCAGCGTCAGCGGACGGGGGACGACCTCACGCCACGACCTCACGCCACGACCTCACGCCACGACCTCACGCCACGACCTCACGCCACTTACACGCCACTCACACACACCAACCACACACACACACACTCGCCACTCACACTCGCCACTCACACACTCCACTCACACACTCCACTCACACACTCCACTCACACTCGCCACTCACACACTCCACTCACACACTCCACTCACACACTCCACTCACACTCGCCACTCACACTCGCCACGCACACACGCCACGCACACTCGCCACTCACACACTCCACTCACACTCGCCACGCACACTCGCCACGCACACTCGCCACTCACACTCGCCACGCACACTCGCCACGCACACTCACACGCACACACGCCACTCACACTCGCCACTCACACACGCCACTCACACTCGCCACGCACACACGCCACTCGCACACACACACACCAACCACACACACACACTCCACTCACACTCGCCACGCACACTCGCCACACGCCACTCACACTCGCCACTCACACTCGCCACGCACACACGCCACACGCCACTCACACTCGCCACGCACACGCCACTCACACTCGCCACGCACACTCGCCACTCGCCACACGCCACGCACACTCGCCACGCACACTCGCCACGCACACACGCCACGCACACACGCCACGCACACTCGCCACGCACACTCGCCACGCACACTCGCCACGCACACTCGCCACGCACACACGCCACTCACACTCGCCACTCACACTCGCCACTCACACTCGCCACTCGCCACGCACACTCGCCACGCACACTCGCCACGCACACTCGCCACACGCCACTCACACTCGCCACGCACACTCGCCACGCACACTCGCCACGCACACTCGCCACGCACACTCGCCACGCACACACGCCACTCACACTCGCCACTCACACTCGCCACTCACACTCGCCACTCACACTCGCCACTCGCCACACGCCACGCACACTCGCCACGCACACTCGCCACTCACACTCGCCACGCACACTCGCCACTCACACTCGCCACGCACACTCACACGCACACACGCCACTCACACTCGCCACTCACACACGCCACTCACACTCGCCACGCACACACGCCACTCGCACACACACACACCAACCACACACACACACACACACTCCACTCACACTCGCCACGCACTCGCCACGCACACTCGCCACACGCCACTCACACTCGCCACTCACACTCGCCACGCACACTCGCCACGCGCCACACACCACGCACACGCCACTCACACTCGCCACGCACACTCGCCACGCACACTCGCCACGCACACTCGCCACGCACACTCGCCACGCACACTCGCCACTCGCCACACGCCACACACACTCGCCACGCACACTCGCCACGCACACTCGCCACACGCCACTCACCGCTCACACTCGCCGCTCACACTCGCCGCTCACACTCGCCGCTCACACTCGCCGCACACACTCGCCACTCACACTCGCCACTCGCCACTCACACTCGCCACTCACCACGCACACTCGCCACGCACACTCGCCACACGCCACTCACACTCGCCACACGCCACGCACACTCGCCACGCACACTCGCCACGCACACTCGCCACACGCCACTCACACTCGCCGCTCACACTCGCCGCTCACACTCGCCACGCACACTCGCCACTCACACTCGCCACTCGCCACTCACACTCGCCACTCACCACGCACACTCGCCACGCACACTCGCACACACGCCACTCACGCTCGCCACGCACACTCGCCACTCGCCACTCACCACGCACACTCGCCACGCACACTCGCCACGCACACTCGCCACGCACACTCGCCACACGCCACTCACACTCGCCGCTCACACTCGCCGCTCACACTCGCCGCTCACACTCGCCGCGCACACTCGCCACGCACACTCGCCACTCACACTCGCCTCGCCGCGCACACTCGCCACGCACACTCGCCACGCACACTCGCCTCGCCGCGCACACTCGCCGCGCACACTCGCCACGCACACTCGCCACGCACACTCGCCACACGCCACTCACACTCGCCACTCACACTCGCCACGCACACTCGCCACGCACACTCGCCACGCACACTCGCCACTCGCCACTCACACTCGCCACTCACACTCGCCACTCGCCACACGCCACGCACACTCGCCACGCACACTCGCCACTCACACTCGCCACTCGCCACGCACACGCCACACGCCACTCACACTCACCACACGCCACGCACACTCGCCACGCACACTCGCCACACGCCACTCACACTCGCCACTCACACTCGCCACACGCCACTCACACTCGCCACACGCCACTCACACTCGCCACGCACACTCGCCACGCACACTCGCACACTCGCCACGCACACTCGCCACTCACACTCGCCACGCACACTCGCCACTCACCTGCCCCACAGGTAGAGCCCGAAGAGCCGCTCCGCCACGCTGAGCCAGCGCTCCACGCCACCCTCCAGGTTCTTCGCTGCACAGGACAGCAGACACGGCTCCGCCCACACGCGGCTCCTGGACAACCACGAGTGGCGTTACATCACTTCCTGCTCCCTCAATATGAGGACGTCATCCCGACAGATCCATCCCATAATGCGCTGGGAAGCACAGCGCCAGGAGCCGGACTCACCGCGGACCCACGTCGACGTGCTGCAGGTCTCCCGCCACCAGCGCCACCAGGTAGGACGGGATGGGGAACTCCATGGAGAACTGGAAGACCCGGTCCCGTTTGGAGTAGGAGCTCTGGGACGCACTCATCAGAACCGTGACTCCGTCCGGAACCTGCGGGAGCGAAGGAGAGGAGCAGGAGTCCAACAGCTGAGGGGGGGGGGGGGGGCGGCGCCGGGACTGGACTCACCCTGACCGTGGCGCTGTAGGTGCTCTTGACCGCCGGAGTGTCGAAGCAGGGGAAGAAGGACCGGTTACAGACCGAGTGGCCCTGCGTGAAGACCAGGGGCCGGGTCCGGCCACAGGTCAGTTCTGAGTCCAGCCACCAGATCTGCAGCGACACAAACACCTTCAGCATCAAGCAGACCAGCAGATCCATCAGCGCCTCGCGGTCCGGTGAACTCACAGCCGGTCCGTCAGTGGTGGTGTATCGGACCGTGATCTGGACCGGCCGGCCCGGTTTCACCGTCCCAACTGGCAAAGTGATGTGAAGCGAAGAGCCGAAGTCTGTGAATGGGTCCACCCTGTATGTGAGGGAGCTGGGGAGCTCCTCTCCGGCACCAGGCACCTTACAGTCTATAGCGTGAATGAGCAGGGAAGGGTGGGAGTCCAGCACCAGGGTTTGGACCCCCGGCTGCACGGGTACCAGGTCTAGAACCAGCCAACCACTCATCTCCTTCACTGCAAAGTTCAGCTTCAGGTCCAAATGGAAATGTCGCAGCTGGAAGTCACGGAAGTTGGACGCCGAGGCTACGTCCACCAGAGGGCACCTGGGCAGGCCCGGTTCTGGGGTGGCGGAGTCCCCGACACAACGGGCCCCGGACACCGGGGGAGGTTTACGGCAGCAGCACAGCGAGGTCGGTGACTGGTGCAGATCTGCCATCATTGACCCACGAATCAGGCCCAAACCAGCTGCATTCACAGAACCACGAGGAACCCAAACATGGAATGTTTCATTCCTGGGCTAAACAGAACCTGGAATCAACTGGGTCAGCGTCCATCGCTTCAAAAGAGTCCACAGAATTAGGTTCAACCTACAGAACAGAACGTGTTAAACCCAATAATTAACACAAACCGAGTCAAGCTGCGGGTCTAGTCAGAACAAACCCAATAAACCTCAGACTCGCTGGTTCGAGCGTCAAACCCAGTTCGACTCTTCACAAAGTTTTCAAACGCCAAACTGAACACAATTAACACCAATTCATTTAAAAAGTAAAGCAAAGAATGATTCAGGCCACATTAACTGCTTTAACCACATTCTGAGGAGGTCTCGAGCCGATCCGAGCTAACAGCTTTAGCTTTAACTAGCTAACTAACTAGAGTTTAACTGACCCGGTTAGCACACCGGCTAATTAGCGCCCGGTCTAATTAGCCTTAGCACCAGAGAGTTCATGGTTGGATTTTCCACTCACAGTCTATGTAAAATCCATCAGAGCCGGAGCACCCGCACCGGCACCGGTACCGGTACCGGCACCGGCACGACACTGGCTCCTGCTCCTGCGGGGGCAGCGGGGATCCGCTCTCCACGTCCCGGACATCAAGTTCAAAGCTTCCGAGGAAGTCGAAGAAGAGCCGGGACAGGGGACGACTGGTGTCTCTGGAAGAAGCCGAGCCGAGCCGAGCCGAGCCGCGATATCCACAAAGGTCAGAAGACTCCGGAAAATAGAGGGCAGACAGACGGGGCTCGGAACCAGACAGGAAGTGAGGAGTGGAGGAAAGTTTGTTGAGGCCGGAGGGGGGCGCTGAAGAGCCCGGCAGAGAGGCAGCAGAGGCGGCTGAAGAGCTCAGGTGTCCCCTCACATCACGGGCTCAGGTGCTCCCTCTCATCACTGGCTCAGGTGTTCCCTCGCATCACGGGCTCAGGTGTTCCCTCGCATCACGGGCTCAGGTGTTCCCTCACATCACTGGCTCAGGTGTTCCCTCTCATCACGGGCTCAGGTGTTCCCTCGCATCACTGGCTCAGGTGTTCCCTCACATCACTGGCTCAGGTGTTCCCTCTCATCACTGGCTCAGGTGTTCCCTCACATCACTGGCTCAGGTGTTCCCTCTCATCACGGGCTCAGGTGTTCCCTCTCATCACTGGCTCAGGTGTTCCCTCACATCACTGGCTCAGGTGTTCCCTCTCATCACGGGCTCAGGTGTTCCCTCGCATCACGGGCTCAGGTGTTCCCTCACATCACTGGCTCAGGTGCTCCCTCTCATCACTGGCTCAGGTGCTCCCTCTCATCACGGGCTCAGGTGTTCCCTCTCATCACGGGCTCAGGTGTTCCCTCACATCACGGGCTCAGGTGTTCCCTCACATCACGGGCTCAGGTGTCCCCTCGCATCACTGGCTCAGGTGTTCCCTCGCATCACTGGCTCAGGTGTTCCCTCACATCACGGGCTCAGGTGTTCCCTCACATCACGGGCTCAGGTGCTCCCTCGCATCACTGGCTCAGGTGTTCCCTCGCATCACTGGCTCAGGTGCTCCCTCACATCACGGGCTCAGGGTTAGGGTTGGTCTCACTGTGTTCAGACTGACACAGCAGCCTGGAGCAGTTCATGGGTTCATGGGTTCACATCCTCGTGTTCATGGGTTCACATCCACGTGTTCATGGGTTCACATCCTCGTGTTCATGGGTTCACATCCACGGGTTCATGGGTTCATGGGTTCACATCCTCGTGTTCATGGGTTCACATCCACGGGTTCATGGGTTCACATCCTCGTGTTCATGGGTTCATGGGTTCATGGGTTCACATCCACGGGTTCATGGGTTCATGGGTTCACATCCTCGTGTTCATGGGTTCACATCCACGGGTTCATGGGTTCACATCCACGGGTTCATGGGTTCACATCCACGGGTTCACGGGTTCATGGGTTCACATCCTCGTGTTCATGGGTTCACATCCACATGTTCATGGGTTCATGGGTTCACATCCTCGTGTTCATGGGTTCACATCCTCGTGTTCATGGGTTCACATCCTCGTGTTCATGGGTTCATGGGTTCACATCCTCGTGTTCATGGGTTCACATCCTCGTGTTCATGGGTTCACATCCTCGTGTTCATGGGTTCACATCCTCGTGTTCATGGGTTCACATCCTCGTGTTCATGGGTTCACATGTAAGGGATGGAAAAGGACAATTCAGGAGCTGCAGGATGAGGCAGCAGCTCATAGACCAGGATTCTGGTGTGGATGGACCGGGCCAGGATCGCTTCCAGACCTTGGTTCCCAAACTGAAGCCAACAGTGCTGCAGAGGCCAGGAGCGCACGTGCAGGTCCGTGTAAATGGATTTATTTTAACAGAAACTTAAGGTTTGTAAAAGTAACTGCGCTTAGTTCGAGGACCTCGACCCGAGTGTATTTGGCGCCAGACTCCAGTCCAAAAGGTGGCGGTAAAGTGCCCACGAGCTGTTTGCCAGCCGCTCTCAGGAGGCGAAGAAGAAGGATTTTGTTCAGGCATCTCCGAGGCCACCTCTGCTCGCTATTATTTCCCAGGATTCCTTTCGCGCTTCCTTTTCCGCCATTTTCCTCTGAGTGACGGTAAGAATGCAAACATGTCTGAATAAAGAACTAAATTCCTTCGTTTATTGGCTTCGCGTCACTTTGATAATGTTTGTGAGTCAATGGTGAATTTATGCTCCACACTCCGGTGTATTTAGTTCAAAGCTGGAGCCCGTGATGGTGGAGATTCAGTCCGGATTAAAGTAACATCGGCTAACACTCCTGACAGACCGGCGAACCGTTTAAGTTCTGGTTTGAGTAAAACCTCAGCGTGTATTTCTAAATCGTGTTAAATTAAGTCTTCGGTCCTTTTCTTACTGTTAATAAAAGTGTAAACAAAGCAGTGGCGTATCCGCGGCTACGGCTAATGGAAATTAGCCCGTCGCGGCTCCGACTGTTTGTGTTCAGCGTGAATCCGGTTCGGCAGATGTTGCAGGTGAACATCTGGACCGTCAGAGTCAGAACCTCTGTTTACGGTCGTTGAATCGGTCCAGCTGCTGATGTCGTTGGTTTGGTGTGTTTCTGCAGGTGGACTCACCTGGAGAAGACTCGCAATGCCTGGAAGGTAAGGTTCGGTCCGGTCCGGTTCGGTTCGGTCCCGCTGCTTCTGCTGGCGGCTAAAGCTGTTCCACGGCCGCTAGAGTCGGTGCTGACTGTTCACCTGTGTCCCAGACTGTGGTCCAAAGCCATCTTCGCCGGCTACAAACGTGGTCTGCGGAACCAGCGGGAGCACACGGCGCTGCTGAAGGTGGAGGGCTGCTACACCCGCGACGAGGTGGACTTCTACCTGGGCAAGCGCTGCGCCTACGTCTACAAGGCCAAGAAGTAGGTCCCGAGGACCCAGCGGTACCGCCTGGGTCCCCGCGGGGGGGTGGTGTGACTGGGGGGGACTGGGGGATAGTTTTGACAATATCACTACACTTCCCAGCATGCCGAGCAGCTCACTAGACTTTCTGTGGTTGTAGGAACACGGTGACGCCGGGTGGGAAACCCAACAAGACCAGAGTGATCTGGGGGAAGGTGACCCGGGCCCACGGCAGCAGCGGGATGGTCCGAGCCAAGTTCAGCAGCAACCTCCCAGCCAAGGCCATGGGGCACCGGATCAGAGTGGTGAGTGTGTGGCGCCGGTCCGAGCCCCCCTGGTTGGGGGCCCCCGGTCCGAGCCCCCCTGGTCAGGGGCCCCCCGGTCGTGTTAAGCAGCAAAGCTACGACCAGTAACTAACCAGCTGGTTCTGGAGTTATCCAGCGCTCGTTAAGGTCTGAGGGAAGCTAAAGTCATCAAGCAAACTTTAATAACATTAGCAAGACATCTTTTTCTCTTTGAGAAACTGAAGAAACGTGCACGTCACTACCGCGCACGAGTGCTGCCGCTGGTTCAGGTGGACTCATCTAGTCGGGTTGTCAGAAAACGTGGCGCCGACGGCCCGGTGCCAGTGGGGGGGGGGATCGGGGGGGACCTGGTGGTCCCCCGGGGCCGGACACAGGAAATGCTGAGTGTTTGGGGGTCTGCTGCCTTGCTCAAAGGCAGCCTCCCAAGGTGGCCCTTCAGCCCCAGTGTGTCCGCGGGCCACCAACACCACGCTTGTGCTCTTTGTTGCCATGGTGACAACGCTGGCATCAGTGGCTCTTTATGCCAGGTGGTAAAATCGCGCCCCCCCGAGGGAGCAGCCGGTAAATGTAACGGGTCGGGCCGGGCCGGACCGGGCTCATGGCGCGTGTGTGTAACAGTGCTCAGATGAGGGTCAAAGGTCACGCTGTGTGTGTGTGTTCCAGATGCTGTATCCTTCCCGGGTGTGAAGAGGAACCGGAGCTGTTTGTACAGAAACAATAAAACATGAGGTCCAAACCGAGCGAGTCCGTCTCATTCAGCTGTTGGCTCCTCCTCCAGGAACCACGGTTTCCACGACAACACAAAACTCACTTGAATATTTATTTAAGCACTTGAATCTTTCTTACAACTGTGTTCAAATATTTAGTACAATTTTTCAAAGTGAAGTCAAACGGTCGGGCTGGAGCGGCCCACAGGTGAGCAGCACAGGTGACACAGGAGCCGACCAGGCGTTTATTCACATTACTGGAGCCGCCGCTGGTTGGGCTGGACGACCGTCCCACATCTCCTGGATGCAGAACGGGTCCACGGAACGGGTCGGAGCCTGGTGGCGGGTCAGTGGTGCTGACCAGCATCTCCAGACGGGTCCACTAGAGTTCTGAAGAACGGCGCTCCACTCAGCCAGGTGTCCTGCTTTGACCTCTAAATTAGGGACGTGTCCATCCGTGGTGGGCTGTTGTCATGGCAACACTCATAAGCCTCTGATATACAGCATATATCGTATATATTTACAGACTCTCTGTACATTTGATCAGACACGTGATCCACCTCCTTCCACACCATTAACGTCCCAGAATGCAACTGGAACACCGTCAGTACTGGCGCTGCGAGCTTCCAGCACATGTTAACGTTGCACAGGTGAACGCCGCACACCTGTGGCCAGTAAACATCTAGAGGCGCTTTAATAGAATCGGATGTTTGGATCTGATGGAGACACAAAGCTGAAGATTTAGTGATAGCAGCACGTTAGCTTATGCTACCATTGAGTTAGCCTCACCTCCAAACCTAGTGTTAGCTAAAGCTTAGCGTTGTAGCCGAGGACGTGATGTGAGACACTAGCAACGGCCGTTCCTTTGATAAAAGCAGGTGCTCCACAACTAACAATCTGAACCGGATTGTTCAGTATTTACAAAATTTAACTCGGCATTTACAAATGATTTTTTTCTCATTAATGACCAAGTTTAGTAAATGTTACTTTAATTTTGGTCTTTAAGGTTCCCCAACGTTTAATCTGGGCCTCAGAAACGCTAGTAGTGTTGTTAAAGAGCAGGTTAATGTTAGCACCTGGTTAGCCTAGCATGCAGGGGCAGCCATCCCATAAGGAACAGGAGTGAGGTGAGCTTGGACATTTGTCACATCCGCCACCACGGGAATATTCCAGACAAGCCTGTGCAGCTAACTCACGTTAGCATCGCGTTACATTAGTGTCACCGTAAATGTTGCAGAGTTTGGCCCATAATCTGTCGATGTTCTAACATTAAAAAAGACAATACATGATCGCAGATGGGTTCAAACATGGACAGAGTTGGGCTGTTGTGTTTAAACATCTATAAAAAGGTCAAAGGTCAGTAAAAGCTGATGAATTCAGCAGTAAAAGGTGACAGTTTAGCCACGACGGAGGAGAAGCTCCTCACAGCAGCTCACCCCCCGATTCTCCAACTATAAATACATTTTTACAGACGGTAAAATAAATAGTTTGGGGATTGTGAGTCTCCATCGACTCTGCCGCCGCTCCTCAGTGAACATCGAGTTACAGTAAACGTTGAGCAGAACTCCAGAAGCAGAAAGTGTGCGTGTGAAGAAGCCTTCAGCCTCCATCAGATCCAGACAGACTCAACACAGACCCCCCCTTCACATACTGACAGAAGGTCCGGGGGTGCTGCTCGCCAGGGTGATGGGATGTCTGGGCGGAGCCAAGTCCAACAGAGCGCTGACAGTGGCGGCCACCTGGGGGAGCCCTCGCTCCTCCAGGATGTGCAGGGGGAGACACAAGTGACTCTGATGGCGACGCACAAAACACAAAAGAAGGAAAACAATGGAAACGTCAATGAGGGAGGCAACACAATGGAGGACCAAGGGTAGCCATGGCAACACAATGGAGGACCAAGCGTAGCCATGGCAACACAATGGAGGACCAAGGGTAGCCATGGCAACACAATGGAGGACCAAGCGTAGCCATGGCAACACAATGGAGGACCGAGGGTAGCCGTGGCAACACAATGGAGGACCGAGGGTAGCCGTGGCAACACAATGGAGGACCGAGGGTAGCCGTGGCAACACAATGGAGGACCGAGGGTAGCCGTGGCAACACAATGGAGGACCGAGGGTAGCCATGGCAACACAATGGAGGACCAAGCGTAGCCATGGCAACACAATGGAGGACCAAGGGTAGCCGTGGCAACACAATGGAGGACCAAGGGTAGCCGTGGCAACACAATGGAGGACCAAGGGTAGCCATGGCAACACAATGGAGGACCAAGCATTGCCATGGCAACACAATGGAGGACCAAGGGTAGTCATGGCAACAGCAAATGAGATGGCAACTTAAAGCAAAGGCTGACAGAAATCATGAGGGGAGACGGGAGCAGGACCAGAGGCAGGAGCAGGTTCTGACTGGACCGGCGGCCCTTCCTGACCGGGCCCACGTGGTTCAGACAAACAGCCACAGACGGTTCCACTTTCTTTTATTGGTGTTCAGAGGGAACGCAGAGGAGTCCAGTCCGATCCGTCTCTGGCAGGAACCCCCACCAGGACGTTGGGTCAAGGAGAACACCCCCCCCCATACCCAGCCCCCCACTCTCCCCACACACACACACACACACACACACACACACACACACACACACACACACACACACACACACACACACACACACACACACACACCCTCAGAGCTTCAGTCCAACCCTCAACGGTCGGTGACTGTCAGTTGTCCACCCAAGGCAGCTTCAGGGCCACGCGCACCATCGTCCACGCAGGAGCGCGTCTGTTAACGGCGCCGCGGTCAGAACCACCACAGAACCACCACGGGGGTCCGGTCCCACTCAGAGTCTCTGAGGTGAAGCTGCTCGGGTCAGAACCACCCTAACCCAAACAGCAGCAGGTTCTGGAAGCTTCCAGCACTGTGAGCACAGACGCTTCACACGTCAGCATCTTCCACAGGCGCTGCGCTCACACACCTGGCGCCAGGTGCACGTAGATGGCGCACAGCACGGACATGACGGACAGGTAGAAGAGGGCGAAGCCTGCCAGCTGCACCTGAGGGCAGCCCAGAGTGGGCGGGGACGCGGACAGCAACGTGGCCACCGTGCTATAAAGCCTGTGTCCACGTCCGTCCAGCACGTCCCTGGCTGAACACAGACAGTCCTGGGGGGCGGGGCCAGAGACACAGGAGACACAGGTGAAATGAAGGAAGGAAGACAGGTTAATGGGAAGTGGAGAAGAGAGAGAGACAAGGGTGTTAGTAGAAGGAAACGAGCTGGGACGCGTCACATTTAGGCTGAAACGTGTCCAGGAACTGTGCACGTGGCCTCGGACCGGCCCGAAGCTCCTGGGCGGGGCTTAAGGCTGACGCGGGGCCGAGCAGCGGCGCTGCCGTCACCCCCGGCCGCCATCGCCACGTGCACCAACACATGCCGCGTCTGTCCTGGGTTCTAGCCCTGGCGTGCTCACGTGCTTAATATCGATCACGCCTGAATGACATCAGCCCAAACGGTGGCACAAATATTAAATGGCGACCAAGACGTGTCACCTCCCCACGTGACCACGGAGGGGGGGGGGCACCCCGTCATGCTTCTGCCCCACCTGCAGCTCCCACCCAGACGTGTCTCATGTGTGAACTACCTGTGGAACTCCGATCCTGCGGCACGCCTCCAGGAAGTTCTCCACATTCCGTCGACATTTGGCCATGGTGAGTTTGGGCTGCAGCAACGGAGACGTGTCATCAACGGGACGAGCGAGGACAGGAAGTCAAGAGGGGACGAGCAGACTCACCACAGCAGGGGACGGCACGTGGATGCTGGGGACCGAGCGCGGTCGCACGTGGTTGGCAAGGTGGCACAGCACCACGCCGTCCGTCAGGGCGGCGCCCAGGTCAGTGGGCAGGGACACCTTGAGACGTGCTTCAATATTCTGGACACACAGACAGACTCTTAGAGAGACGATGAGGAGCTACAGCAGCTACAGCAGCAGCAGCAGCAGCTACAGCAGCAGCAGCTACAGCAGCAGCAGCTACAGCAGCAGCTACAGCAGCAGCAGCAGCAGCAGCAGCAGCTACAGCAGCAGCAGCTACAGCAGCAGCAGCAGCAGCAGCAGCTACAGCAGCAGCAGCAGCAGCAGCAGCAGCAGCAGCAGCTACAGCAGCAGCAGCAGCAGCTACAGCAGCAGCAGCTACAGCAGGCAGCAGCAGCTACACAGCAGCAGCAGCTACAGCAGCAGCAGCAGCAGCTACAGCAGCAGCAGCTACAGCAGCAGCTACAGCAGCAGCAGCAGCAGCAGCTACAGCAGCAGCAGCAGCTACAGCAGCAGCAGCAGCAGCAGCAGCAGCTACAGCAGCAGCAGCTACAGCAGCAGCAGCAGCAGCTACAGCAGCAGCAGCTACAGCAGCAGCAGCTACAGCAGCTGCAGCAGCAGCAGCAGCAGCAGCTACAGCAGCTGCAGCAGCAGCTACAGCAGCTACAGCAGCAGCAGCTACAGCAGCAGCAGCTACAGCAGCAGCAGCTACAGCAGCAGCAGCAGCTACAGCAGCAGCAGCAGCTACAGCAGCAGCAGCAGCTACAGCAGCAGCTACAGCAGCAGCAGCAGGCAGCAGCAGCTACAGCAGCAGCCGCTACCAGCGCAGCAGCAGCAGCTACAGCAGCAGCAGCTACAGCAGCAGCAGCAGCAGCTACAGCAGCAGCAGCTACAGCAGCAGCAGAGCAGCAGCAGCAGCAGCGACAGCAGCAGCAGCAGCTGCAGCAGCTACAGCAGCTACAGCAGCAGCAGCTACAGCAGCTACAGCAGCTACAGCAGCAGCAGCTACAGCAGCAGCTACAGCAGCAGCAGCAGCTACAGCAGCAGCAGCTACAGCAGCAGCAGCAGCTACAGCAGCAGCAGCAGCTACAGCAGCAGCAGCAGCTACAGCAGCAGCAGCAGCTACAGCAGCAGCTACAGCAGCAGCTACAGCAGCTACAGCAGCAGCTACAGCAGCAGCAGCTACAGCAGCAGCAGCAGCTACAGCAGCAGCAGCTACAGCAGCAGCAGCAGCAGAGCAGCAGCAGCAGCAGCTACAGCAGCAGCAGCAGCAGCGACAGCAGCAGCAGCAGCAGCTACAGCAGCAGCTACAGCAGCAGCTACAGCAGCTACAGCAGCTACAGCAGCAGCAGCTAGCTACAGCAGCAGCTACAGCAGCTACAGCAATCAGCAGTACAGCAGCCGCAGCAGCTACAGCACGCAGCAGCTACAAGCAGGCAGCAGCTACAGCAGCAGACAGCCGCTTACAGCCAGCAGCAGCAGCAGCAGCTACAGCAAGCAGCTACGCAGCAGCTACAGCAGCTACAGCAGCAGCAGCTACAGCAGCAGCTACAGCAGCTACAGGCAAGCAGCAGCTTACCGCAGCAGCAGCAGCTACAGCAGCAGCAGCTACAGCAGCAGCAGCAGCTTACAGCAGCAGCAGCCGCTTACAGACATGGCAGACAGCTACAGGCAGCAGGCAGAGCAGCTACAGCAGCAGCAGCAGCTACAGCCCAGCAGCAAGACCTACAGCAGCAGGCAGCAGCTACAGCAGCAGCAAGCAGCCTACAGCAGCAGCAGGCAGCTACAGCAGCAGCCAGCTACAGCAGGCAGCAGCAGCTTACAGCAGAAGCAGTACAGCAGCAGCAGCAGCTACAGCAGCAGCAGCTACAGCAGCAGCAGCAGCTACAGCAGCAGCAGCAGCTACAGCAGCAGCAGCTACAGCAGCAGCAGCAGCTACAGCTACAGCAGCAGCTACAGCAGCAGCAGCTACAGCAGCAGCAGCTACAGCAGCAGCAGCAGCAGCTACAGCAGCAGCTACAGCAGCAGCAGCTACAGCAGCAGCTACAGCAGCTACAGCAGCAGCAGCAGCTACAGCAGCAGCAGCTACAGCAGCAGCAGCAGCTACAGCAGCAGCAGCTACAGCAGCAGCAGCAGCAGCTACAGCAGCAGCAGCTACAGCAGCAGCTACAGCAGCAGCAGCAGCAGCAGCTACAGCAGCAGCTACAGCAGCAGCAGCAGCAGCAGCTACAGCAGCAGCAGCAGCTACAGCAGCAGCAGCAGCTACAGCAGCAGCAGCAGCTACAGCAGCAGCAGCTACAGCAGCAGCAGCTACAGCAGCAGCTACAGCAGCAGCAGCAGCTACAGCAGCAGCTACAGCAGCAGCAGCTACAGCAGCAGCAGCTACAGCAGCAGCTACAGCAGCAGCTACAGCAGCAGCAGCAGCTACAGCAGCAGCAGCTACAGCAGCAGCAGCTACAGCAGCAGCTACAGCAGCAGCAGCTACAGCAGCAGGGTTCCTGGGTGAGGCTCACCTTTCGAAGCTGCTCCACCAGTTCTGCATCTTCTTCAACGAGGGGGGGGGCAGCAGAATTGTCCACCTGGCTGTGAGGAGCAGCATCACCTGAAGGGGGGGCACCATGATCAGGTTCCAGCAGTGAGCTACTTCCTGTCTGAAGAGGGAGGACTCACCTTTCCTCTTCTCTTCTTTCTGGGTGAGACGAAACAGGAAACTCTCTGGTCTCAAACTGGCTGGGCGACAGGAGGCCACACCCCCTGAAAAGGTGTGAGAAGGTGACTATTGGCTGGATGAACAAGACAAGAGTGGGATCAGCAGGTCAACTCTTACCTGTGGGAGAGAGAGCAGCTCTGTCTTCACCCTGCAGAGACACCACACATTTACCAACTGAACCCTGTCCGAGGGCCCCGGACCCCCCCGGTCCCCTCTGAATGAGGCCCCAGCTCATCACAGGGCAAAATGGGACCCTTTGGGGGTTTGGGTCCTTGCCCAAGGGTACCTCTGTTTCCTGGCCCCTCCCCCTACTACCAGAACACTTCCTTGTTATGTCACCACCAGACAGGTGGAGAGACAGGTGGAGAGACGGGGGGACACAGAGGTGGAGAGACAGGTGGAGAGACAGGTGGAGAGACGGGGCGAGACAGAGGTGGAGAGACAGGTGGAGAGACAGGTGGAGAGACGGGGGGAGACGGAAGCAGCTGCTACAGCTGCTCTTTGATGAGCTCTGGCTGGTCCTCCAGGTTCTAAACTAAATGATGGGAGTCGTGGTGCTGCTGAACACTCACCATGAAGAGGGCGGAATCATCTGTGTGGGTGGAGCGCCTGGAGGGGTAGACGTTCTGAACACACACACACACACACACACACACACACAGAGTGAGGTGAAAGAGGGCGGGGCAGCACTAACGAGGGCGGGGCAGCACTAACGAGGGCGGGGCAGCACTAACGAGGGCGGGGCAGCACTAACGGGGGCGGGGCAGCACTAATGAGGGCGGGGCAGCACTAACGGGGGCGGGGCAGCACTAATGAGGGCGGGGCAGCACTAATGAAGGCAGGGCAGCATTAAAGAGGGCGGGGCAGCACTGAACGTCCGCTACCACCCAAAGTAACATTAGATGAGGTGAGAAGATGAGACTCAGGATAAATCAGGTCAGAAAGGAACAGATGGGCGGATGCAGGATGCGTCCACTTCCTGTGTCTCACCTCACTCTCCGTCAGTGATGCTGTTGGACTCGGAGCCGCTTTCTGTCAGAGACGTGAACACACCTGAGTCAGATGGAGCTCCACACATTCAACTGAAGCAGTGTTGCAGCTGGTGTGGGTGGACCTGGTACCTTGGTGTCTCTCTGCAGGTATCGAGTCTTCTGTCTCTCCTCATCATACCTGAGGGCGGCCAGGTGAGCCTCCCTCCTCATCTTCTCCAAGCCCCCTGAGGAGGGGGATCTCTGAGGACACACAAACAGCTGGAAACATCAAGGAGAGCCGCTCGGGTTCCACGCACTCACTCAGTCAGCTGGATGTTACCTGGTTCGGGGAACTGGGAGCCACGCCATCAACCACACTCCTACAGGACAGAGAAAGGTATTACTGGGCCTGCTGTTACTATGACAACCAGTGCATCTGGTAAGCTGTAAAGCCACCTGTTGGGGTTCCTCCTGGGGTCTTCGGTGCGGCCGGAGCTGTTCTTCCCTGGAGACCCCTGGAGGCAGGACAGAGGCTGTTCACTGTCAATCACTGTGACGCCAACGTGTCTAACGAGGGGGTGGAGCTAATCACTGCATTTAGTGGCTGACACACCTGGGCAGGTGCTCGGTCCATTACAGCCCACACACACACACACACACACACACACACACACACACACACACACTAGCCTCAGGGGCGGAGCCGGTACCTCTCTGGTGATGCGTCTCTCGATGTACGCCATGAACTGGGAGCTGAGGCTCGTACCGTCGCCGCCTCCCCGTGCACGACTCCTCCCTTCCTCCTCTTCCTCCTCCACACAGCTGTCAATGAAGTCGATCTGCTCCAACTCCACATCTGCCCAGAGACCAAGAGATGAAAGCAGAGCCAGCCTGAGTTGGTCACATGGTACGCCACCACATCCAGCTCAGTCAGAACTGCTAGCTTCCATCATATACTGTATGAGGGTTAAAACTCGTGCATGTGATCGACTCACGCGTGCCGTTAGCCAGCAGAGCTGCTCCTCCTCTGGGCCGTTGATCACGGCTGATCTCCGCCACCCTCAGCGACAGCTCCGACAGCTCTTCTGAGGGCTGTTGACACACAGAACACCCGTCCGGTCACGTGTGAGCCGGTACGACTGAAGTTAGCGCGTGGATGCGGCTTTGATCAGCACTTGGATGTAGTTTATATAGCTGCTGCCTTCATGGGTCATCGGGCTCCCTACATCATCACGACACCGTCACTCCCCAACATTCTGAGCCGTCGGGTCAATGTTAAATAGTTTATGTTAAATAGTTTGTGTGAGTCTTAAACTGCTGACAACATGGAGCGTCCCGGTGGTGCAGCTAGCTGGAGGTTAGCCAGCGCTGAGAGTACAGTTCATAATTAGGCCACTGAGAGCATCTGATGGAGCCAGAAATAACTGCACAGTGGACCAAGTCTCTTCTCCGCCTACGCTGAGCTTGATCTCCTCATCTTGTCAGTCCGCTCTCATATCTGCTGAGAAAGTTGAGCCATATCTACACAATCATGACGTCTTTCAGAGACGCACGCCCATGACGGATTCTGTAGCTACACGCGTGATTTCAGGAAACAACTCTGTCCTTCCGACAGTCCCTGTTGTTGCAGGTTTATCGCCATCACCGACCAGCTGCTCACTTCCTGGTCACTTGTGAGGTCACCTGACCTGGGACGAATGGTGCAAAAACCCTTTGACTGTGCCAAAAAGAGCCGCGTGGATTTTCTGAGTGAATGTGTGTCTGACCTCGTTTCCAGACCATCTCTTGTCTCCACTGTCAACGCTGTTGAATCCAGAATCCAGTGTTCCATAGAGACGCCCAGGACACAGTTCATCACCACTAAGACACACACACACACACACACACACTCAGCAGGGCAGCCAGAGCCTCAGCTCATTAACGTCACAATAAAAATAATAAGTTTGTTCCTACCAAGTGCTGAAGTTTAAAGGTCTTTTGTCGTAGTCTGAGAGCTCAGGCGTCGTTTTACTGGCTTCAAGGTTCAGGTATTTAAAAATGTGGATCTTCCCTTTAATACAAATCTACACACACACACACACACACACACACACATTAAGCTTCCGCTCAGCCAGGCGTGAGCACTGATCACGTCACAGCGCGTCACCTGTGCAGGTGGAGACTGCAGAGGGTTGTTGTCCAGGACGATGCTCTGCAGCTGTGTGAGCTGGCGGTAACACGCAGGGATGGACGTGACCTTATTACAGGAGAAGTCCAGACGAACCAGAGGCAGCTCTGCCAGCTCTGAGCACACAGAACCAGGTTACACACAGCAGCACCAAACATGGTTGGCAGGTGTGTGTGTGTGTGTGCACGTGCATGTGTCTGCGTACCAGCAGGGAGTTTGAGCAGGTGATTCCTCCGGACATTTAGGTCTCGCAGAGCTTCCAACTGACCCACCTGAGGTGGCAGTGACTGGATCTCATTACAGCTGACGTCCTGCGGACAGACGAGCGTTAACGTGTGACACCTGAGCAACGACCGCCGCTCTCTCACCCTCACCAGTTCAGTCAGGTGCCTCAACTGCCCCAGCTCTTCTGGGAGGGAAACAAGCTTGTTGTTGCAGGCAATTAAACCCTTCAGAGGGAGACTGCAGATGATGGCAGGAAGAGCCGACAGCTGGTTCCGACTGGAGACACACAGGTTACTTATGCATCACAGGTCCATCGCCTGGAGCATTACCATGCAGGTAAATTATTATTGGGCTGTACGTGTGTGTGAGTGTGTGTGTGTTACCTCAGGTTCAGGTAGGTGAGCGCCTGCAGGTTGACCAGACTGTCTGGCAGAGACCTCAGACAGTTCTGATAGAGGTTCAGACTCTCCAGAGACACAAAGAGACAAACCTCCAGAGGAAGCTCCGACAGACGGTTACGAGACAGGTCTGAGGATGGATGCACGCGCGCACACACACGCACACACACACACGCACACACACAAAATAAATGAAAATTAAACTCTGGAAACACACCCGTGACCGAGTGTGGAATCAAAAACCAAAACTACAGCAGCAGTCACCCTTCAGCCCCCCAGGAGTGAAAGCGAAGGGCCTCGTGTGCGTGTGAGATCGGCAGGAAACAAGTTACCATGGCGACGAGCACATCTTGAAGGCCTGATGCGCATCCCCTCACAGCTATTCTGCTAAAGATAGCCAGCATTTCAGAAGGTTCTGATGGTGCAGCAGCAGGACAGATGTGCTGGGGGAGCGGCTCAGGGTCCAAACGCTTCCGACGCACGGCGGCATTCGCTCGAAACGTCCGACCCGCATGTGAGCAGCGCGACACCGATAAAACCAACGCAATCGTGGTCCGGACCGTGTGGCTGCCTGTGGCCCGGTCGTCCACCGTGAGCCGGAGCTCAGCGACCATCACGCGACCCGCTGGGCCGCCAGGACTCAGCAGGCGTCCTCTGGCCGGTCCAGCCTTTGAACTATATAAAGGAACAGTTAAATGTTCCTTCAAGAGAGTTTAAGTCTAATTAATATAAATAAATATATCATAATAAATATATCAGCGCTGCTTCCAGAACTGGGACGTCACAATTAACCATGAAGAGAACTGGTCCAAGTGGGCCAGAACCGCATGAACCGTTCAAGCAATGACCTCGTGGCACCTTCGACCCCGAACAGGTACAGGTGAGTAGAACCTCTCAGCAACTCAGACTGAGGAGTCCAGGTTTTTCATTCCTTCAGGAGCTTTAAAAGCTGAAGACCCTTATCGGTGCTGCTGTGATGGAGGAGGTGATTAAAGAAAGTTTATCTTTATTTGTAATAAACATGTACATTAAATCACATCCGCTATATTTGGGTTTATCATAGAATATCACATGTTCTATGTTCCAGCTTCTCATTTAGAAGCCGAACACTAAGCATGATTTTAAGTCAAGTCGAAATTTAAGACTAAACCCTAAATGTTGAAAAACGGGATTATGTGCGCTCAAACTTGCTCCGTGAGATTAATTCTGGCTGTTAGCATGCTAACTGCTAACAGCCTGAAACCACAAGTTCCACCGCACTTCAGGGTCTCCGGCAGCCGGGCGGCGTCTCCGGGCTCCGCTGCGGCTCACTGCTTCGGCTCCATGAGGGCAAAAAGTCGCCGATGACGAGCGGAAGACGGATCCAACACTTGGAATATTGGGAATGTTAGGATGCGTCTACTGGAGGCAGCTACCTCGCTTTAGCTGACGTCATTTCGGTTCCTGTTGCCGAGGGCATGATGTTCAAACTTTGTTTTAATTCATCCGCCCTAAATTCTCCTCGAAAGCCTAAAAACACATCGTTGAGCGTGATGCCATTTAGGAGAACGATCTGCGGTCCTGGGGAGAACTTCTGCGGAGCCAGATGGCGGAATCGGGACAGGGAACCATTTTCGGGGGGGCACCAGTTGCCATCCTGACGCCGTTTCGATCCCACTCTTCCCAGACAAAGTGCGAATTTTATCACGCCACCTCTCCGAAATCGATTACAAATAGCCCGGAGACAGTTTGGCCAGAACAACGGAACTCCCGCGGGTTTGGCTGGTCCAGGTTCTCTGCCAGGAAACTTACCGGCCCTGGTGGTGTCCGTCAGGTCGTGGTTGGCGGCGCTCCGGGGAAACTCCTTCAGCTTCCTGCCGCTGAGGTTCAGGCACCCGGTGGCCGTGGCTTCATCTAACGCCCGGTCCAGAGAACGATTCCAGGGGGCCGGACACGCGGATCCCAGACCATTATTACTCCCCACTAAAACATTGCCAGTCCTGGCGCCGCTGCTTCCGCCTCCGACCGTGAAGTGAAGTCCAGTGTTCTCCGCAGACCCCAGCAACACTGAGGCCGCCATTACGCGCTCCGGCTAGCTAGCTAATGCTAACGGCAGCGCTCCCACCCAAAGCGGGATGGCGCATGCGCAGAGCGGCCCGAGGGGGCGTGGCCTCGCCGTCAAAACGGTACATTATCGGAACATTAGAGCATCTTATCGATGAATGTGTCGATGGATGTCAGGTTAATAGTGGAATCGGAAATTTATTTCGGTTTAACTTTGCAACTATCGGGATTCTGTAACTTTGTGACCATACGGTCAATTTAACTAAGAGTTAAAGTAAAAAGGAATATTCAGTTCAAAACACAAGTCGAGGCAAAGTTCACACAGGTGCCATTAAACTGCACAGGTGAATCAAAATCAGCTTTATTGGCCGTAAGGAATTTTTAAATATCATTCTACCAAAAACTAATTTCCATGTTCTCATGTTGTCAAGACAATCCGTTGGGTTAAAATACTTAGTAATCAGGCACATCTGTGTTATAAAGTCTTTATAGCAGAAGTGTGAATTCACCTTGGGTTTTATAAAGGAAATGAAGCGTCATGCCGATGTCCAAGCAGCACGTTGTTAGAGGCTCCGGTCAGAAGGGCTGTGGGAGCTCAGCTCTCCGGACCCTCTTCGGTTCTCGGACCCTTTCTGGACCCTCTTTGGACCCTCTTTGGACCTCACATCCTCTCCAGACCTCATCAGACCCTCTCCGGTCCTGACATCCTCTCCAGACCTCATCAGACCCTCTCCAGTCCTCACATCCTCTCCAGACCTCATCAGACCCTCTCCAGTCCTCGCATCCTCTCCAGACTCTCTCCAGACCCTCTCCGGACCCTCTCCAGACCTCATCAGACCCTCTCTAGTCCTCACATCCTCTCCAGACCCTCTCCAGACCCTCTTTGGACCTCACATCCTCTCCAGACCCTCTCTGGTCCTCACATCCTCTCCAGACCCTCTCTGGTCCTCACATCCTCTCCAGACCCTCTCTGGTCCTCACATCCTCTCCAGACCCTCTCCGGTCCTCACATCCTCTCCAGACCTCATCAGACCCTCTCCAGTCCTCGCAGCCTCTCCAGACCCTCTCCGGTCCTCACATCCTCTCCAGACCCTCTCCAGACCCTCTCTGGACCCTCTTTGGACCCCACATCCTCTCCAGACCTCATCAGACCCTCTCCAGTCCTCGCGTCCTCTCCAAACCCTCTCTGGTCCTCACATCCTCTCCAGACCCTCTCCAGACCCTCTCCGGTCCTCACATCCTCTCCAGACCTCTGGTCCTCACATCCTCTCCAGACCCTCTCTGGTCCTCACATCCTCTCCAGACCCTCTCTGGTCCTCACATCCTCTCCAGACCCTCTCCAGACCCTCTCTGGTCCTCACATCCTCTCCAGACCCTCTCCAGACCCTCTCTGGTCCTCACATCCTCTCCAGACCCTCTCCAGACCCTCTCTGGTCCTCACATCCTCTCCAGACCCTCTCCAGACCCTCTCTGGTCCTCACATCCTCTCCGGACCCTCTCTGGTCCTCACATCCTCTCCAGACCCTCTCCGGTCCTCGCATCCTCTCTTAAAATGACAGCAGCAAAGTGGGAGGGAGCCAGTGGAACCAGTGTTCTTACCGATTCAGCTACTTTAACAACACAGGAGGGATGATGGCATGAGTGTAAACCAGAGTTAGTTATCCCTAGTTATCCAAGAAACCTGGTCGGAGCCTAGTTTGCACCTGTGAGAGCGAGGAAATAAAGGAGGTTTGATAAGGAGACGTGTTCCAGAGGGTATTCAGAGAATGATCAGGCACAACAGTGTAAGTTTAATCAATCCTGATAAGAAAATGGAGGGAAGTAGAAGATAAAGGGACGACCCAGTTCTTTCTGATGGGGGGCAGAAACGATGGTTAACACCCCGAAGAGGGTTTGACTAACTTATTACTAACCCTAACAACAACAACAACAACATGGTGTGATGGTCGCTGGGATTCACGCCTCTGAAAAGATGCAGCTCATTTATTTGCCTTTAAGCAAATGTCCCAAACTGATATTTTTCTTACAGAGTCTCTAAAAACATGGAAAATAAAAACACAGGATTAAAATGCGGGCATGTGCCACTTTGGCGCATGCACGCACACGCACACGACATGTTGCCGTTTTGGATCCACCCACAGACGGCGGATCTGTTCCCTCAGTGGATCGATGCCAAACACGGTGAAACGTCTTGTTGCCCTTCTGCCGGAAGAGGGCCTCCCCTGACCTCTGGTGCCGGAGAGCTCCTGGAGCGGCGGTGACGCGCGCTCGGCCCTCCCACCGGTCGGGAGGAGGAGACTGGGGGCTTTGTGGGGGGGTTCTGCCCTCATCCGGTGCTTCTGCCTCGACCCGCGGCAGCGTCGCATCATGCCGAGCCCACAGAAGCGGCTGGTCTTCTCTGTCTCCGGACTCTTGAGCTTCCTGTGCGCGCTGACCGCCGCCGTGGCCACCGGCCTGCCGTCCTGGCTCAGCGGGACCGTGCTGTGCCGGACCGGAGCCGAGCTGGTCAACGCCACCGGGGCGGAGCTGGACAAGTTCCTGGGCGAGCTGAGCTACGGGCTTTTCCACGGCGTCAGGGTGAAGCAGTGCGGCCTCGGAGGGAGAGCGTCCCGCTTCTCATGTGAGTTCTGCGCGTGCACACCTGACACACAGGTAGACGTGCAGAGTGACGTCAGCACACGCCGCGATATTCGAGAAGGCGCAACAGCCATTCATTATTGAAGGTTCCGAGGGTCACACCTGAGGACCCTGTGGAGTGGATCCAGTTTCCAGGTGCTGCTCACCTGCACCAGACCAGCTGAAGAGGAAAACCCAGTAAAGCCCAACTGGTAAAGGCTGCTGGAAACTGGTCGGTTCCGTTTGTGTTCCCAGTTCGTGAGAGAAGTGGGAGCCAGTAATGAGTTTTCTGCCTGACCGGACACAACCAGCACCGGAACAAAGGCGCTCTGATTACATTTGACACACACACACACACACACACACACACACGCGTGCGCATCCATAAGTGTGTGTCTGTCTGAATGTGTGCATCCATGTGTGTAACGGACCTGGACGGTTCCACTGTCCCGGCCTCTCGTGGTCCATCACTGAACTGGTGCGAATGGGCCGTTGGTGCTGGTTTGGCTGTGGAATGAGCAGACTATTGTCTCCAGTCTTCTCAGAGCTGCTGACTGTCATGCCCGCCGGCCTCCATGTCACTGTCATCTTCTTCTGTGGTGTCGTCATCCTTCTCTCCTCAGCGGCCACCGGCTTCTTCTTCTTCAATGCCTTCGGGAGACCGTATGAGATGCTGCAAGGCCCCGTGGGACTTTACCTGTGGACCTCCATCAGTGGTGAGATGGGTGCAAACCAGGGGGCAATTGTGTGTTGTGGACCCCCAAACGTCTCCATAAAGGGACCTTCTGGACCGATGGAGAAGGGAAGATAGAGCAGACATCCAGATACATACTAAAGTCAGTAGGAGTCCGTATTATTTAGACCCTAAAACGGAGCCAGAGAGGGTTCGGCAGGTTGGGTGGAGTCAGTTAGGGTGGAGATGAGGCAGCTGTGGTCCAGACAGAACATGAACATGATCTCTTTAAGGTGGCACCTCACTGGAAGGCTCAGGACCATGTCCTCATGTTCAGGGGGAGGGGTCTCACAGGTGTCTACACAGGTGAAACCCTGGTGTGTTGCTTGTGCAGGTCTGTGCAGCTGTCTGGTCCTGGTTCTGTTCGCGGCCGAGGTGAAGCTCCACCATCTGTCCGACCGCATCGCCAACTTCAGCGAAGTGAACTTCACCTTTGAAGCTTACAGGGAGCAGTATGATCGGTGCTTCTGGCTCTTCTTCCTCATCTTCCTCATCCACGGACTCAACCTGGGGCTGATCCGGCTGACGGGGGTCCAGTTCCACTTCCACAAGCCTAAAGAGCTGGATCCCAGTGGGGGGGCGGCAGACCTCATGTACTGAGGAGATCCTGAAACACTTCGTCACTTCCGGCCTGAATTTTGTGTAAAAGTCGAGTTTTTCCAGAGTTGAGGAAGATTCTGGCTGTTTAAAGACTATTTCCTGTTTCTGATGTTTAAATAAAGAAAATAAAAACCCTGTAAACGTCAGCTGATCGCACGCGCCCTCCAGCAATCCCATAATATCAACACTCTGAAGCTGCGCTCCACGCACATTGGCGCACGCACATTGGCGGTGCTGGTACTGATGATGTTCCCATTAGACGAGCAGGAACCAGTGGGGCGGCCCAGTCCTCATCACGGGTCAGGCTGAGAACTGATCGGACCGGAGTTCTCCAACGGTCGGACACGGAACCCAAAGTCCCGATAAGTTGATCAGACCGGCATGAACGCGCGAGCGTCGTGCGCGACGTGTTGAAGTGACTCGATTGTTCTCGGTGCACAACTGCGCTCACGGAGCAGAGACTCGAATTCGACTTCGGTCTCTAAAGAATCGGTTTTCTGCGTCTCGCACTCGGAAACGCTCCTCTCTCCTGGGACTCGTGCTCGTGCCCGTCCCGCGTGCCAACACTCATCTCATACGTACCGGAGGGGCGTGCGCAGAGCCGACGTGCACGGATCCACGCAGTTCCAAACACCAGGTTTCAGGCCGATATCGGTGCAGGTCTCTGTTAGCTCCTGTTACCCGCAGCTCATCAATACTGTGGCTCATTAGCATTAATGAGGCTCACGCATTAACGAGGCTCACGCATTAACGAGGCTCACGCATTAACGAGACTCACGCATTAACGAGACTCACGCATTAACGAGACTCACGCATTAACGAGGCTCACGCATTAACGAGACTCACGCATTAACGAGGCTCACGCATTAACGAGACTCACGCATTAACGAGGCTCACGCATTAATGAGACTCACGCATTAACGAGGCTCACGCATTAATGAGACTCACGCATTGACGAGGCTCACAGTTGCACCTTTGGACCGATTAAAACCAAAAACTCACACCAATTATTGTCGTGATGCCTGAAATCCTTTAATCACTCTGTCAACTGTGTGATCAATGTCCTGCAGAGGTTCACCTGTGGCTCACCTGAGGCTCACCTGAGGCTCACCTGAGGCCACCCGTGGCTCACCCGTGGCTCACCTGTGGCTCACCTGAGGCTCACCTGAGGCCACCCGTGGCTCACCTGTGGTTCACCCGTGGCTCACCTGAGGCCACCTGAGGCCACCCGTGGCTCACCTGTGGTTCACCTGAGGCCACCTGAGGCCACCCGTGGCTCACCTGTGGTTCACCCGAGGCCACCCGAGGTTCACCCGTGGCTCACCCGTGGTTCACCCGAGGTTCACCCGTGGCTCACCCGTGGTTCACCTGAGGCCACCCGAGGCTCACCCGTGGCTCACCCGTGGTCCACCCGTGGTTCACCCGTGGCTCACCCGTGGTTCACCTGAGGCCACCTGAGGCCACCCGTGGCTCACCCGTGGTCCACCCGTGGCTCACCCGAGGTTCACCCGTGGCTCACCCGAGGTTCACCCGTGGCTCACCCGTGGTTCACCTGAGGCCACCCGAGGCTCACCTGTGGCCACCCGTGGCTCACCTGAGGTTCACCTGAGGCCACCTGGGCGTCGCCACTGCCAGCACACAGGTGACCACGCCTGCAGGTGCCCATAAATGTGTCCATCAGACAAGATCAGGTGTGTCACCGTGAAGATGAGCAACAGTTTCAGCTTCCACCACTAATCCCTCCTCCCGGTCGCCTCGTTTTGGACGTGGGAATGTTCCGGCGTTCCCGCCGACCCCGAGCGGCAGAATGAGGTCACATGACCGAGTGGATTTATGCTGCGACCTCCAGAACACATAAAGTCAACCAGGCGTCCAAAGGTCACGACTGCGTTCTCCTGCCGCCAGGCGGGGCTGAGAGGCGGTGGGCGGGGCTAGGCCGCGGTGGGCGGGGCTAAGACATGCCACTCCACTGCACGGAGGTGTACAGAACGTCTGCGTCTGGTCCTGCTGAGCACAGAAGAACCGTCTTTTTCACGTTGGACCCCAGACGAGCCACCGCCAGGATGTCCAGCACACAGACGGACTCGTCCGCAGACACACACACGGCGATGAAGTGGGCGTGGAAGCGCAGAGGGTCACCTGGCGAAGGAAACAAGGTGTCGGTTTCATCCTGCAGGTTAGAGATGGGCCGATGGGGCCACCTGGACCGGCTGATAACGGATAGATTTGGACCTTCTGGACCGTCACGTTATTCATGAAACGAACGAGGGAAAACAGGAACTCAAATCCTGATGGTTCCGGTGACCACACAGATGTTCCGGTGACCACACAGATGTTCCGGTGGCCACACAGATGTTCTGGCCATTACACAGATGTTCTGGTGGCCACACAGATGTTCTGGCCATTACACAGATGTTCTGGTGGCCACACAGATGTTCTGGTGGCCACACAGATGTTCCGGTGGCCACACAGATGTTCCGGTGGCCACACAGATGTTCCGGTGGCCACACAGATGTTCTGGCCATTACACAGATGTTCTGGTCGCTACACAGATTCTGCTCACCTGGATACACCAAGAAGTCTCCACCAAACTTTCCTGCTGAGGTAAGGTAGAAGCCCCGCCTCCTCAGGTCTCTGAACACCTGGTACCTGTTGGCGGAGCGAGGATTCTGGTCTCTGATTGGCCAGTCGGCCTGCAACAAGGCCCGGGACTCGGAGCAGTGGGCGAGCCCGGCCCTCGCCGTGCTGAGCTGGACCGCCATGGCCGACGGGGGAAAGCCAAAGTTCTGCTGGGCAGCGTGCAGCCGCTCCTGCAGGGCCCGGTCCAAACTGACCTCCGGACCTGAACAGGTGAGAGGGGAACAGAATCAACAACTCTGACTGGGAACACGGAGCGCTGTTAGCAGCTGTTAGCAGCTGTTAGCAGCTGTTAGCAGCTGTTAGCAGCTATTAGCAGCTGTTAGCCAACAGCGCTAACGTCACGAGTCCTGATACGGGACTCACCTGTGGGGGAGGCGGTCCTGACCCGCAGGAGAGCCGACTTCTTGTCCTCCAGAGCCAGAACTCTCTGCTCCTCATAGCTCCTCTGCTGCTCCTCCTGGTGCTGCCTCACCTTCAGCTCTACGTCTCCTCCCTGCTAACACAACGCTGGTTAACTGGTTAGTTACCTGCATTTGGCATCACTAATGTGACTGAACATCCCACACAGCTGGGATGTTCATCCATGCTCAGGCCCCTGACCCCCGACCCCTGGCCAGGTAGGGCGTGACTGGTGGCCGTGCACGTCCACGAGCCCCCGGTGTGGGGCCCCCAAACCAGCATCAGTGTCCCACTGAGGGTCCCCAGTTGACATTTCCACGTCTGAACCGGAGGCTCCGGGGGCTGCGGATCCCCCCCCCTGTACCGGACCCCCCTCCCCCCCCTCACGGGCACGGTTGAGCTCACCTGGTCACGCGCAGGTAAGGCGCCAGCAGCGTGCTCCTCACTCAGGACTCTCTCCTCCTCGGGCAGCAGCAGCAGCGGTCGGCCCAGTCGCAGGTTCTGCCGGGGGGTCCGGGGCAGCGACCCGAGCAGGGTCCCGACCAAAGCCCGAGCCCGGACAGAGCGCAGGTCCTCCAGCCTCCACAGCAGGGGGGCAGAGTCACACAGGCTGACCCCCACGGCAGGAGGACGGGGCGGGGCCCCCTCTGGTTCCCCCATAACCGGAAGAGTTTTTACATAATAACGTCGGTGGACGGTGGTGGGGTGGACCTGGAGCCGTCTGTTGCTGCTCGGTGCTGCCGGAGGACCGACGCACGCCGCTCCCGGATAAACCCTGAAGAACAAACTACAGACGGACGGAGTGGCTGCAGAACTGACGGAGTGGCCGCAGGACTGACGGACTGGCTGCAGAACTGACGGAGTGGCCGCAGGACTGACGGACTGGCTGCAGAACTGACGGAGTGGCCGCAGGACTGACGGACCGGCTGCTGTTGTCGGTACCAAGCGCGCGTGCAGCAGCGAGCCGCTCTGCTCTTCTTCGCCTCTTTATTGCAGCCTCCCGGGCAGCATTAGCGCCCCCTACCGAGCCGGATGTAGAACTAGACCGTCTCGGTCTGTCGTCTTTCAGGAAACATTAATCAACCCTCAGATCCTCCCGATTAATGTCGCGTGGAAACAAAAGCACGCCTAAAATAAGTCACTGTTCTAAAGCCTTCATGCACGTGCGGAGCGACTGCGTCACGTCCTCAGACCCTCATCAGCAGAGATGGGGAACAAAACTCACTTCCTGCCCTCTTTTCTCACCTTTAGATATTCACATTCTAAACTCAGACCAGGTTTCCATTGCGGGGGGGGGGGAGGTGCTGGGGGGGCATTGCTCGTCTTTTCTATCCCTCCCTCCTGTGTGTTATTACCATTGTTATTAACTAGTAATGATCCCTACAGCTTTGCTCCCAGGAACATCTCCAGTTCCCCCAGTCTGACCTGTTTGTTGGGGTGTTTCTCTCAGTGCTGGGGGGCACTCCCCGCGGGGGGGGGGGTCTCCCAGCTCCCAGCTCCACTTTGGTTCTTTCAGTCTTTTTTAGGGTGAACGAGAAAGTTCCATTCGTGCTCTCAGGCTTCCAGCGACCCTTCAGGAGCTGGACGAGAGGATCCGTGACCCAGGAAATCAGCTCTCACACACACACACACTCTCACACACACACACTCACACACACACACTCTCACACACTCACACACACACACTCTCACACACCCACACACACACACACAGGTATAATTGAAAGCCTGAGACTCTGCAGACACCTCTGCAGGAACTCGAGAGCTTGTTTGCTTCTTTTCCATCCTTGAACCTTCTTTGATCCAATATTCTGGGACCTGGGGGGACGTTTGACCGTCGGCCGCCTGTAAACCATCACACCTGTAGCTTATACCTGCATCACACCTGTAGCATATACCTGCATCACACCTGTAGAATATACCTGCATCACACCTGTAGCATATACCTGCATCACACCTGTAGAATATACCTGCATCACACCTGTAGCATATACCTGCATCACACCTGTAGCATATACCTGCATCACACCTGTAGCATATACCTGCATCACACCTGTAGAATATACCTGCATCACACCTGTAGCATATACCTGCATCACACCTGTAGCATATACCTGCATCACACCTGTAGCATATACCTGCATCACACCTGTAGCATATACCTGCATCACACCCAGACAGTTGTGTTCTATCTTAAACAGGTGTAACCTGGTGTAACCTGCTGCTCGGGGTCATGGGGGGTCGGGGGGGTAAAGTGAGAACATAAAGGCCTGATCCAAGTTTCCTTATCAGACGTCAGTGTTTATTGATTTATTGGCTGATTGATCCGGTTCCGCTGGCTAAGCTAAGCTAAGGTTGACGTACATCAGGTGAGCGACTCGCTCGTTCCCCAACGATGGTGACCGGGCACGACCTCCAGGAACGCCGTGAAGAATTCAGCACGTCACAAGTCCGGGTCATCAGAGCCCAGAGCATCATCAGTCACACGTAATATTCTGGGAACCGTGCACGTGAGCGTCCACGATGATGCTTGAGGGAGCGGCTCTTTAAGGCCGGATCTCCAGCTCCTGCAGCTCCTGCAGCAGCTGCTCCTCCTTTTGGATCTTCTCCAGCTGGACACACACGCACACACACACGCACACGCACACACACACGCACACGCACGCACGCGCGTGCACACACACAAACACACACACCCACACACACGCACGCACACGCACACACACACACGCACGCACACACACACACACACACACACACCCACACACACACACACACACACACACACACACGTCAGATCAACGATGATTAACCACTGAGATCCCTTCCACACACCTGGTTCTTCTGCAGCACCTCCCCTGACGCCTGCATCTCCTTCAGCTGGTCGATGGCCTTCAGTTTCTGTGAGACATCAAGGAGTCAGTCACACAGGTGAATCCACCAGGGCGGACGCACCTGTGGGCGTCACCTTCTTTATGTTCTTCATCTTCTTGTCAGACTCCGGCTCGCAGGTGTGCAGCTCCGCTCGGCTCTGAGCCGCAGGAGGAACCGGGGCAGCTGCAGCTTTGCCCTCCTGAGGATTGCACACGTGACACCTCTGTTTGGACCCACGGCGCCAGAATCGGATCGACCCGTCAGGCGGGACCTCACCTGTCTGGCCGCTTTCTTGGCTTCTCGTTTCTTCTGGTTTTTAAGCGCTACTTTGGACGGAACCTTTCCTCCAGCTCGCAGGTCCTGCGGAGGCTCTTCCTCTTGCTAACAGGCACACAACACTGACGATGTCAGCAGTGACGTCACAGAACAACACCTGGTTCTGACTCGGTTCCTCACCAGTCGGGCGCTGGGCTTGGCCGGCAGGTGTCTGAGGGCGGGGGGGCGGTACGCCTGCTTGACCGTGGTCTGGGTGGTGCCCAGCTCACTGGGGGCTGACTGGTAGCTGATGGCCCGCTCGGGGAACACGCCCTCTGGAACGGGCTGCCAGCACACCTCCCACAGCTCCGAGCCCGCCGCCACCTCATGCTTGTGCAGAACCGAGCCGGTGTAGTGCCAGATCCGGAACCCGTTGCTCACGCGCAGCCTGGGAGAACACGTGGCTGTGACGATGTGCTCACCATCAGGACACCAGGAGAAATGTGTGGAGTCCTGCGCTTGAGGTTTGGACACCTGCAGGGAGAAGGGTTCCAGGAGTGTGAGGACAGGTTGGTGAAGGAGGAACCAGGGGAACCACACACACATCAACCCTGCAGAACCCTGCAGAACCCTGCAGAACCCTCCAGCAGGCAGGTACGCTGGGCAGGTACGCTGGGCGGGCCCGGCCCATCACTCACCTGTTTGTATTTCTTCAGGTCCCACACCTCCATTTGACCCTGAAGGTTCCCAAATCCAGCCAGAACCAGGATGTGACCCTGCGGACTGAAGACAGGATCGGTGTTTGTGTCTCAGGTCAAAGGTCAAGGGTCTCTGCTGCCATGAAGCGTCCTCACCTGTAGTACGCAGCGTTTCGAGGTCCAGTTCCAAAGTCGAATACCGGATCGCAGTTCAAGTTGTAGATGGTGGCTTTGGCCGGCATGAAGCCGAACACCACGCAGAACTGTGAGGAGTTTGGACTCCAGGCCACGTCGTAGATGGGTCCGTTCTTGGCTGTTTCCCAAAGCAACAGAGGGTTCAGCACAGAGCAGGAGACCACGCAGGCGTTCTGTCTCCAGAACAGGAGCAGAACTCCAGAACAGGAGCAGAACTCCAGTACAGGAGCAGAACTCCAGAACAGGAGCAGAACTCCAGTACAGGAGCAGAACTCCAGTACAGGAGCAGAACTCCAGTACAGGAGCAGAACTCCAGAACAGGAGCAGAACTCCAGTACAGGAGCAGAACTCCAGAACAGGAGCAGAACTCCAGTACAGGAGCAGAACTCCAGTACAGGAGCAGAACTCCAGAACAGGAGCAGAACTCCAGTACAGGAGCAGAACTCCAGTACAGGAGCAGAACTCCAGAACAGGAGCAGAACTCCAGAACAGGAGCAGAACTCCAGAACAGGAGCAGAACTCCAGTACAGGAGCAGAACTCCAGAACAGGAGCAGAACTCCAGAACAGGAGCAGAACTCCAGAACAGGAGCAGAACTCCAGAACAGGAGTAGAACTCCAGAACAGGAGTAGAACTCCAGAACAGGAGCAGAACTCCAGTACAGGAGTAGAACTCCAGTACAGGAGTAGAACTCCAGAACAGGAGTAGAACTCCAGAACAGGAGCAGAACTCCAGAACAGGAGCAGAACTCCAGAACAGGAGTAGAACTCCAGAACAGGAGTAGAACTCCAGAACAGGAGCAGAACTCCAGAACAGGAGCAGAACTCCAGTACAGGAGTAGAACTCCAGAACAGGAGCAGAACTCCAGTACAGGAGTAGAACTCCAGTACAGGAGTAGAACTCCAGAACAGGAGCAGAACTCCAGTACAGGAGCAGAACTCCAGTACAGGAGTAGAACTCCAGAACAGGAGCAGAACTCCAGAACAGGAGCAGAACTGGAACAGCTAAAGGGTGCAGAACTCACGGAGCTGGACGGCGGCCGTCTCCCCGTTGGTGGCGAGGTAATGCAGCGTCTGCTCGCCGTAGTACGACGCCCCGGTTTTATCAACGTCCACGCTGGCCGTCACCAGAACCGCCGTGCCTGGAGGAGCAAAGAGCCTTTACGAGGCGCCACGGCAGCTTCCTGCGTTACGTGGTGATTCTGGAAACACGGCGGGGAAAGTGGCGGCGTGCCGGCACCTTTGTGGTTCCACTGCATGTCGACCTTGTCGGCCTTGAAGAAGCTCTTGTTGGCCAGCGCGGCGGCGGGTCCGGCCAGCGCCGGGTACTGGTACAGGCGCACGAAGGACGGCGCTCCTTTAGTCCCCGGGACATACACGGCGACCTGCAGGCCGCAGAAGCACAACCAGATTTTCACGGCCTTCCTGCGAGGGCGGGGGATATTCTGGGATGTATTCACCTTACAGGGCTGGTCTCCAGGCGACAACTTGAAATCAGAAACTTTCTGCATGTGAAGTTTGTTGGCAATCGTGTCTGTGAAAACATGAAAATAACCCATAATAGCAGCAGTGGCGATCACAAGGTGCAACATTAGCAGCTCGTTAGCATCCTGTTAGCAACCAGCACAGAAGCCCCTTTGGCACCAAATAGTTGCAGGGAGTCAGTTCTGGAAGGGGTCGGACTCCCTCCCTGGAAACCGCTCTTCACTTTCTTTTACATTCAGAGGAACTGAACGACAGGCGAGAAAGGTTCCTGCTCCAGAAATGTCCCATCGTGACCTTCAGGGTTTCAATTTACCAGGCAAACGCTTCAAATTTTGCTTTAATGCCATCAGAATTTAGCCAGTTTAACATGATAAGTGATGATTTTAATGAGGTTTTCTATATCCTATCCAATAATATGGCACAATCTTTGCAGTTTGAATAAAAACCCTGTCAAAGCAAACTTGAAAATTCCCTTAACAAGTTTCGGTCTTCGACATTTAACTTTTACACATTTGAGCAGGAATTAAAAGTGAAGGAGTCTGTTTAACAGTTTTTACCGTCGCTGACGACCCAAAACAAACTCCCAAGACTGTAGTTTGAGGCTCTGCAACTCTTCCTCATGGATTTGATGGATCAATCAACTCTTGATCAATTAAATTTGAAAGATACTGCGAAGCATGAGCGGCCGAGAGCTTCAGGCTCATGTCTGGGAGCGACGGTCAGAAGAATAAATGAGTTCTGGGTTTGTTACAGCAAAATTCCCTCCGGTGCTAAAGGGGCTCGTCTGCTCGTGACAGCGCCCCCTAGTGGCCCGGATCAAGGTTTCCTTACTGAAGTCGTTGTTCTCATAGAAATGAAGTTCATTGTTGACGCTCCTCACACAGAGCTGCTCGCCATCGGACCAGCTGGGACACCTGTGCACACCCACACACAAAGTGTGAAACATCTGTCTCGCCGCTTGCACGACTTTCACACTCACCAGGCCTCCATCTTCTTCTGAAACAGAGCTTTGATCAGCTGACCGCTCTGCACATCCCACAGCTGGAGATTGGCTTCACCCTGAGGACTGCTTGGAGTTTCTGGAGCACACAGAGCGGGACAGTCATGACCCTTTCATCAACGTTCCCTTAAAGATTGTGGATATAAAATGTGCCATGGCCCCTCTCCATCTGTGAACTCACTGCTATACACCTGCCAGGTGACCAGAATAGTCCCCCGTGGAGAAAAGTCCAGTAGAGACGTCTTCGGGAGGTCAAATCTTGACACGACAGAACCGTCGGAACACTTGACCACGGCGACGCTGCGACAGACAGACAGAGCAAATCCCTCTTTAAATTAACCTGATAACAGCTCTCCAGTAATGGATAACTAATAAATATTCATTCATTACTCTTGACCGTTGCACCAGCTGAACAGTGTCCCATCTCTGCTGAAGGCTAAACACCTGCTGGCTTTGGAGTCCCTTAGAACAGAGAGAGAAAGAGACTGAATGAAGGAGTTCAGAGGAACGCTGAAGCCGAAGGTCAAGGTGAGCTTTTCACCTGCTGAAGCCTGAATGCGGCTCACAGAGCGGCGGTCCGTGGAGCAGCGACGTTCCAACTGATCCTCGCACTGATTGAGGGTGAGAACACATCAACAGACATCTGAGTTCCTTTTGTCACGGCAGCTTCTGTTGTTCTGGTTATGGAGCTGATCACTAACTGATTCACCAACTGCTCAATATAAAGTGTCAAGCTCAATGCTGACACTCGTCATTTAAAATGACTGCTTTATTTGATCATAAGGAGGTAAATGCAACGTTTAATCTCATTAAAAGTTTAAAATAAGCCACTATATACTCAATCGGCGAGTTTTACACCAGGTTTGACCTGAATTCCAGCAGCTACTGTTAACAGCTTCCGAAAGAGCTACTAACAGACGCATTTCTATCTCTGCTCCACTCATATTACACCAACAATGTGCTTGATTCGGAATTCCTTCGTGCGTCCATCGGGCTTTTTCTGGTAGTTGGAGTTGCAACGCGTCCGTTATGGTCCAGTATGAACTAACCACATGACATGCTGGCCTTTATTATACACTTTAGCTCAAACTCTGAACATTATCGGAATCCTTATAAACAGCTGACGTTTGGGCTTCAGTCTGTCGTCTTCAATCTCTAAAATGCGTCTGTGATTTTAGGTAAAATCGCCAAAGAAAAGTGAAATTACCCACCTGCCAGAAGCGGAGCAGGCGGCGCCATGTTTTGTTTACCGGAAAAGGAATATCTTCTTCCGGAAATGCGTCAGAAACCTGTGGGCGTATCCTTCAGTGCCACATCAGCATACAATCGGTTCTTTTAGGACACGTATATCAAAATATCTAAAAAATTAAATAAAATCAAACTGTCGGTATTTTAATTAAAACAACAATCAAAAAAATTCAACGAATGAGGAAACTGGCAATTTTACAGCTGTTCAATGTTTTGCTTTAAATTCCACAAATAAGTAAAGTTGACGTAGTGATACCAACTGCGAGTTCACTTCCGCTATGATCGTGAATACATGACGTTGGAAATTTTTTCAAAACTTAAACGGAAAGCAGTCTGCGACTAACACTTATTCAATAATAACCCCTAAGAATCATTTTAACTAAGAAGTACGGAGCAACCGGTTCAGGCCATCAACGAATTGTGCGCCATCGAGTTTTAAATTGAAAGAAGGCGACGGAAGCTTTATTGTGACGGACTTTAGCTTGTTGCTCAGGGTTGGGACTTCCGGCGGCGGAGCTTCACTATTTGAGTACGTAGACAAGAGAGCGGAGTCCTCAGTCTGATGATCATCTGAAGAAACTTCACAGAAGAGAAGAAGGCAACACTCTTAAGGAAGAAACGCTTAAAGAAGAAAACCATGGTGGCCAAACAGAGGATCCGAATGGCGAACGAGAAACACAGTAAAAACATCACCCAGCGAGGCAACGTGGCCAAGACAACGGTGAGTTTAACGATCTCGTTTCTGCGCAGGAAAACACGCTAAAGTCCCCAAATCAACACAATTGACGAACCAATGGAATTTAAAGTGGTTTGGTTTAAACGGAACCAGTCAGAGGCTGGAAAACTCGGTGTCGGTCTGTCCACCGTGGCAAAAGCATGAGAGGAGGAAGTCAGAAAGTTGATTTGATGTGATCAATAATCGGGAATATTCCGACATGGGCCCCTACTCAGAGCAGGCTGCCGATCATTACCCCCCCCCCCCATGGAGATGACAAGCAGTCGAACCAGTTTAAAACCATTGGAAGAGAAAGGAAAACCCCCCGCTGCGGAAGCAAAACCCATCATTAAACACGTAAAAAGGGTCACAGCCCTGAAAATGTTGAAGCTTTGGGGGCACAAAGACGTCATCGTGGTTTTCTGTAGTCATAGCAACGTGTTTTTCATTGTTTATCACAGAAAAAAATAACTTCAAATTGTCAGAAACCTTTTTGGAGCCCGTTTGTGAGCTCGGGTCCGAAAACTTGACTGGACTTTGATAATTAACATGATGTCTTTGTGTTGGCAGAGGAGTTTGTCCGAGGACAAAGGTGTGGGTCCGTGGCTGCTGGCGCTCTTCATCTTCGTGGTGTGTGGTTCAGGTGAGTCTTCCTCTTCGCTCAGGTCCTGCTCTGATTGGCTGGGTTGGAACTGGTGGACAAACTGAAGGGGTTCATGTTGTAAGGTCACGCGTTGGCCCGGGTCACGCGTTGGCCCGGGTCACGCGTTGGCCCGGGTCACTGTGACTCTTGGCTCAGGTGTTGCACAAACATCAGAGTCCGCGTGATGCTGTTCCTTTCTGCCGTTTGAAGGACCCATCCATAAGAGCATCTGTTTCTTCACAGCCATCTTCCAGATCATCCAGAGCATCAGGATGGGCATTTAGAGTGACGCCATCAGTCTGGAGACGGGGCTTTCCTGGAGAGAAGCCTAAATCGGAGAAGAAGAGAAGAGCAAATTACCATCCTAATTAGTCCCTCTTCCCTCCGAGACTGATCCCAAACATTCCTGAACATTCCTGAACTCAAGGACCACATGAATCCGACTCCGCCCCAGCATAATCAATGTTTACTCCAGCCGCCGACCTTCCCACCCCTGAAAACAAGCTGAGCGCCTGCCCATCGGTGTTTACCTGCGCTCTGACCCCACCTGCCCTCAGGGGCCAGAGTACAGCCACGCTGATGTGTAATCCCTGTCCTGGTCATGGGATCCCATGTGTCCCTCCTCTTCAGACTCCTCCTCAGTGAAATGAGACGGAGGTCTTTTGTATCAGAAGGTTCCGAGGTGTGACATGTGGGTTTGCAGCATGTGCAGCTTCACCTCTTCATGTTCTAATAAAGTTTAATTCTGAAGGTGACCACAGCATTCGTGTCCAAGTCTTCAGCTCTGCTGGTGCTGCACATACACCATAAACCAACAATTACAGCTTCAACTGATCAAAGTTCAGTGAAAAGCAATTGACTAAACAAAGAATCCATGCACAAAAGTGGTTAAAATAAAATGTTGAAGAGCTGTAAATGCATCACAGTAGTATTGGAGTCGTTGAATTCCTCCTTCCACATATTGTGATCTGTGTAGGAAGTAAAAAAGAAGATTTCTATGACCATAAAAGCACACTGACACACCTCAATCGGCCATTATAGGTCGTTGTGTTCCTGCAGTGACGCTAACCGGCCCACAGGGGGCGCACTGCAGTTGTAAAGTAAAGAGACAAACTCAGTTTTGATGATGAAGAGGGTGAAAGTCTCGATGATGAAGGTGGGATGATGATGTTTGAACGAGGAGGCATTTTCTTACTGATTTTTGAATCGACTTGCTGTCTATTATGTCTTTGTGATGATAACTGATTAACTTAATTATCTGCTTATACGCTCTATTTCTAACATTTAAAAAATCACGAATCCTAATTCAAATACATGATTTGATCTAATCTTACAGTTCTGAGAAGAACCAAACTCAGCTAGAAACAAATTCAGTAACTGTTGCTGTCGATAATAACTAAAGCTAAAATATCTGAATTAAAAAAATGCTACATAACTTGAAACGTTTCAAACAATAAATCAGGATAACAACAATTTCAACCAAACTGGGCGTTTCCAGACGGCCGAGCTATGAAGGACGCCGGCGAGGAGGTCTGCTAGCTCCATCACACCTGCCAGAGGGGGCGCGTTTGGTCCTAAAGTCGGTTTCGTTAGGGTGTAATTGTAGGCCGCCTTCTTCAAGGAGGTGGGCGGGGCCTCCTAAACACATCTGGCTCCTGACAGATGTGTCCTCCACATCAGCCCTCAGCTGTTGGTCGGCCGGTCAGGTTTGAGTCGGATGGCCCAAGAGTTGGCGGACACGAAGTCTCCCCGTCGATGGACGCGGCAGGTGTAGACGCCTTCGTTGTACTCGTTGGCGATGATACGCAGGTCTCTGTCCTTCATGACGATGTAGCCTGGGATGGAGTTGAGGATCTGCTCGCCATCTTTATACCAGCTGGGGACGAGAGCACGTGGAGACGTGAGCGCGTGGAGACGGGAGCGCGCGTCGACGAGGGCGCGCGGAGACGCGAGCGCGCGGAGACGGGAGCGCGCGGAGACGCGAGCGCGCGGAGACGGGAGCGCGCGGAGACGCGGGCGCGCGGAGACGGGAGCGCGCGGAGACGCGGGCGCGCGGAGACGGGAGCGCGCGGAGACGGGAGCGCGCGGAGACGCGAGCACGGGAGCGCGCGGAGACGTGAGCGCGTGGAGACGGGAGCGCGCGGAGACGCGAGCACGGGAGCGCGCGGAGACGGGAGCGCGCGGAGACGGGAGCGCGCGGAGACGAGGGCGCGCGGAGACGCGAGCGCGCGGAGACGGGAGCGCGCGGAGACGCGAGCGCGCGGAGACGGGAGCGCGCGTCGACGAGGGCGCGCGGAGACGGGAGCGCGCGGAGACGTGAGCGCGCGGAGACGGGAGCGCGCGGAGACGGGAGCGCGCGGAGACGAGGGCGCGCGGAGACGTGAGACGAGCGCGGGGAGACGAGCGCGCGGAGACGTGAGCGCGTGGAGACGGGAGCGCGCGGAGACGGGAGCGCGCGGAGACGGGAGCGCGCGGAGACGCGAGCACGGGAGCGCGCGGAGACGTGAGCGCGTGGAGACGGGAGCGCGCGGAGACGCGAGCACGGGAGCGCGCGGAGACGTGAGCGCGCGGAGACGTGAGCGCGTGGAGACGCGAGCTCCTCTCCGCCCGTTGCTCTAATCAACAATGTGCCTGCCCACCTGATTTTAGGTGCCGGTCGAGGGCTCTTGGTTCCGCAGCGGAATCCCACCACCTTGCCTCGCGGAACCATCTTGACCTTGAGGTTGGCTGGTGGAGATGTTGGTGTAGCGAGAGCTTCCAGAGGCTCTGCGGGACAGGAAACGCGTGATGAGGCTGTCAGGAAGCTCCCAGAATGCACCAGGACTCACCGAAGCAGAGGTTGCAGCGCCGAGGACAGTTCTTCTTCATGAAAGTCCTCCTCTGCTCACAGAAGCCCAGGCGAGCCCACGGATCACAGACCCGCTTCTTGTCCAGGCACCCTGAAACAGGACCACAGACGGCGGCGCGTCAGCAGCTAGCTTGTTTCAGGTCGAGCTGCTGGTTCGAGTAGCAACCGTAGAGTCTTTGGATGCCCCACACGTCGTCCTGGGCAACGTTCCTCTGGCCCGTGTAGGTGGCGTTGGGATGCATCAGGGCCGTCGGGTCTCTTGAGTGCCACAGTCCGAGAGCGTGGCCGATCTCGTGGGCCGCGACCTGGACCAGGTCATTGAGCCACACCCCTGCCGGGTCACATGATACTGAACCGCTGCTCGGTGAGCTGGTCCGGCGTGCAGGACAGACACCGTACCTTGTTTCCAGCTGAACCTGGATTTTCCAAGGATCCAGAACTCGTGATTGTCGAAGTGGATTTCTCCTCGAGGCGGCAGGAAGGCGTGAGCCAGCTCGCCATTCAGGCCGTCGAAGCACGGGTGGAGTGGCGACCACCAGCAGTCCGTGTGGTTAAAGGTGTAGAAGCCTGACACACACACACACACCCACACACACCCACACACCCACACACACACACACACCCACACACACACACACACACACACACACACACACACACACACACACCCACACACACACACACACACACATTTAAGAGTGTACCCACCTGTCGTCTGTGCTGAGCGTAGCTCCGCCTACCAATGGAGATGTCCACCGTTGTGTTGCTGTTGGTGACCTCGGTGAAGGTCAAAGGCGACACGCCGCTCCACTTAGCGAAGGCGATGCCGATGGCCTTCCTGGTGTCGTCCACATTCAGCGTGTTCGGAAACTTTAGGATCCTCGGAAACACAGACCACACCCACCGTAACCAGCCTGTCTCTCCTCTCTGTCCCAGTATAACCAGCCTGTCTCTCCTCTCTGTCCCAGTATAACCAGCCTGTCTCTCCCAGTATAACCAGCCTGTCTCTCCCAGTATAACCAGCCTGTCTCTCCTCTCTCTCCCAGTATAACCAGCCTGTCTCTCCCAGTATAACCAGCCTGTCTCTCCCAGTATAACCAGCCTGTCTCTCCCAGTATAACCAGCCTGTCTCTCCTCTCTCTCCCAGTATAACCAGCCTGTCTCTCCCAGTATAACCAGCCTGTCTCTCCTCTCTCTCCCAGTATAACCAGCCTGTCTCTCCCAGTATAACCAGCCTGTCTCTCCTCTCTCTCCCAGTATAACCAGCCTGTCTCTCCCAGTATAACCAGCCTGTCTCTCCCAGTATAACCAGCCTGTCTCTCCTCTCTCTCCCAGTATAACCAGCCTGTCTCTCCTCTCTCTCCCAGTATAACCAGCCTGTCTCTCCCAGTATAACCAGCCTGTCTCTCCCAGTATAACCAGCCTGTCTCTCCTCTCTCTCCCAGTATAACCAGCCTGTCTCTCCTCTCTCTCCCAGTATAACCAGCCTGTCTCTCCCAGTATAACCAGCCTGTCTCTCCCAGTATAACCAGCCTGTCTCTCCTCTCTCTCCCAGTATAACCAGCCTGTCTCTCCTCTCTCTCCCAGTATAACCAGCCTGTCTCTCCCAGTATAACCAGCCTGTCTCTCCCAGTATAACCAGTCTCACCTGTAGGTGATGTTGTGGTGCCTCCACTTGTGTCCCAGAGGGTTGATGACGTAGCGTTTACTTCTGGGTGCTGTGAAAGTTTCTGCTACTGTCTGAAACATCAAAGAATCTTCAGGTTAAACGTAAAAATGGAACTTCAAGGTTAGGGTTACTAGTAGTGGTAGTAGTAGTGGTGGTAGTAGTAGTAGTGGTGGTAGTAGTAGTAGTGGTGGTAGTAGTAGTACTAGTAGTGGTAGTAGTAGTGGTAGTAGTAGTAGTAGTGGTGGTAGTAGTAGTAGTAGTACTAGTAGTGGTAGTAGTAGTGGTAGTAGTAGTAGTAGTGGTGGTAGTAGTAGTAGTGGTGGTAGTAGTAGTACTAGTAGTGGTAGTAGTAGTAGTAGTGGTGGTAGTAGTAGTAGTGGTGGTAGTAGTACTAGTAGTGGTAGTAGTAGTGGTAGTAGTAGTGGTAGTACTAGTACTAGTAGCTCGCGTCTCCAGTACTAGGGTAACCCTAAACCTAACCCTAACCCCTAGGGTAACCCTAACCCAAACCCTAGGATAACCCTAACCCTAACCCTAACCCTAACCCCTTGGGTAACCCTAACCCTAGGGTAACCCTAACCCTAGGGTAACCCTAACCCTAACCCTAACCCCTAGGGTAACCCTAACCCTAGGATAACCCTAACCCTAACCCTAGGATAACCCTAACCCTAACCCCTAGGGTAACCCTAACCCTAACCCTAACCCTAGGATAACCCTAACCCTAACCCTAACCCTAACCCCTTGGGTAACCCTAACCCTAACCCTAGGGTAACCCTAACCCTAACCCTAACCCCTAGGGTAACCCTAACCCTAACCCTAACCCTAACCCTAGGGTAAGCCTAACCCTAACCCTAACCCCTAGGGTAACCGTAACCCTAGGATAACCCTAACCCTAACCCTAACCCCTAGGGTAACCCTAACCCTAACCCTAGGGTAACCCTAACCCTAACCCCTAGGGTAACCCTAACCCTAACCCTAACCCCTTGGGTAACCCTAACCCTAGGGTAACCCTAACCCTAACCCTAGGGTAACCCTAACCCTAACCCCTAGGGTAACCCTAACCCTAACCCTAAGGTAACCCTAACCCTAACCAGCGTTCCAGGAAGGAGGGTTCTTCTGTGAGGGTTCCTCATGTTGGAGACGTGTTCTCCATGTTCTGCTTCTGAAGAGCTTTCAGCTTCTTCAGTCCCTGATTGGTCAAAGTGCTGCGGTCGCCATGGCAACCAGATTAATGCTTCAGATCAAATGAGATCAGAATCAAAGATCAACAGAACTCTGATGTCCAGGTCAGTTTTCTGAAGACAAGAATTCTTTTCAATCTGGAAAACCGAGAACAGTCAAGATCAATAAGAAATGTTTGATGGTAATAGTGTCATAACTGATCAATAACAGCCACAGTGTGTGTTTGATGGTTTCCATAGCAACCATAGAAATACAACAGGCTACTACCACCACTACTACCACCACTACTGCTACTACTACTACTACTACTGTTACTACCACCACTACTACTACCACTACCACTACTACTACTACTACTACTACTACCACTACTGCTACTAGTACTACTACTACTATCACTACTACTACTACCACTACTACTACTACTACTACCACCACCACTACTGCTACTACTACTACTACCACTACTACCACCACCACTACTGCTACTACTACTACTACTACTGTTACTACCACCACTACTACTACTGTTACTACCACCACTACTACTACTACTACCACTACTACTACTACTACTACTGCTACTATCACTACTACTACTACCATCACTACTACTACCATTACCACTACTAGTACTACTACTACTACCACTACTAGTACCACTACTACCACTACCACCACTACTACAACTACTAGTACTACTACTACCACTACTACCACTACTACTACCACTACTAGTACTACTACTACTATCACTACTACTACCACTACTAGTACTAGTACTACTACCACCACCACAACTACTACTACCACTACTAGTACTACTACTACCACCACTACTACTACCACTACTAGTACTAGTACTACCACCACTACTACTACTACCACTACTACTACCACTACCACTACTAGTACTACTACTACCACTACTAGTACTACTACTACCACTACTACTACCACTACTAGTACTACTACTACCACTACTACCACTACCACTACTAGTACTACTACTACCACTACTAGTACTACCACTACTACTACCACTACTAGTACTAGTACTACTACTACCACTACCACTACTAGTACTACTACTACCACTACTACTACTACCACTACTAGTACTACTACTACCACTACCACTACTAGTACTACCACTACTACTACTACTACCACTACTAGTACTATTACTACCACTACTAGTACTACCACTACTTGTACTACCACTACTTGTACTAGTACTACCACTACTAGTACTACTACTACCACTACTACTACCACTACTACCACTACCACTACTAGTACTACTACTACCACTACTACTACCACTACTAGTACTAGTACTACCACTACTACTACCACTACTAGTACTAGTACTACTACTACCACTACTACCACTACTACTACCACTACTAGTACTACTACTACTATCACTACTACTACCACTACTAGTACTAGTACTACTACCACCACCACAACTACTACTACCACTACTAGTACTACTACTACCACCACTACTACTACCACTACTAGTACTAGTACTACCACCACTACTACTACTACCACTACTACTACCACTACCACTACTAGTACTACTACTACCACTACTAGTACTACTACTACCACTACTACTACCACTACTAGTACTACTACTACCACTACTACCACTACCACTACTAGTACTACTACTACCACTACTAGTACTACCACTACTACTACCACTACTAGTACTAGTACTACTACTACCACTACCACTACTAGTACTACTACTACCACTACTACTACTACCACTACTAGTACTACTACTACCACTACCACTACTAGTACTACCACTACTACTACCACTACTAGTACTAGTACTATTACTACCACTACTAGTACTACCACTACTAGTACTACCACCACTAGTACTACCACTACTAGTACTACTACTACCACTACCACTACTAGTACTACCACTACTACTACCACTACTAGTACTACCACTACCACTACTAGTACTACCACTACCACTACTAATACTAGTACTACCACTACTAGTACTAGTACTATTACTACCACTACTAGTACTAGTACTATTACTACCACTACTACTACCACTACCACTACTACTACCACTACTAGTACTAGTACTACCACCACTACTACTACTACCACTACTACTACCACTACTTGTACTAGTACTACTACTACCACCACTACTACTACTACCAATACTACTAGTAGTACTACCACTACTAGTACTACTACTACCACTACTAGTACTACTACTACCACTACTACCACTACCACTACTAGTACTACTACTACCACTACTACTACCACTACTAGTACTACCACTACTACTACCACTACTAGTACTACTACTACCACTACTAGTACTACTACTACCACTACTACTACTACCACTACTAGTACTACTACTACCACTACCACTACTAGTACTACCACTACTACTACCACTACTAGTACTATTACTACCACTACTAGTACTACCACTACTAGTACTACCACCACTAGTACTACCACTACTAGTACTACTACTACCACTACCACTACTAGTACTACCACTACTACTACCACTACTAGTACTACCACCACTAGTACTACCACTACTAGTACTACTACTACCACTACCACTACTAGTACTACCACTACCACTACCACTACTAGTACTACCACTACCACTACTAGTACTACCACTACCACTACTAGTACTAGTACTACTACTACCACTACCACTACTAGTACTACTACTACCACTACCACTACTAGTACTAGTACTACTACTACCACTACCACTACTAGTACTACTACTACCACTACTACTACTACCACTACTAGTACTACTACTACCACTACCACTACTAGTACTACCACTACTACTACCACTACTAGTACTATTACTACCACTACTAGTACTAGTACTACCACTACTACTACCACTACTAGTACTAGTACTATTACTACCACTACTAGTACTACCACTACTAGTACTACCACCACTAGTACTACCACTACTAGTACTACTACTACCACTACCACTACTAGTACTACCACTACCACTACTAGTACTACCACTACCACTACTAGTACTAGTACTACTACTACCACTACCACTACTAGTACTACTACTACCACTACCACTACTAGTACTAGTACTACTACTACCACTACCACTACTAGTACTACTACTACCACTACTACTACTACCACTACTAGTACTACTACTACCACTACCACTACTAGTACTACCACTACTACTACCACTACTAGTACTATTACTACCACTACTAGTACTACCACCACTAGTACTACCACTACTTGTACTAGTACTACCACTACTACTATCACTACTAGTACTAGTACTACCACTACTACTACCACTACTAGTACTACTACTACTACCACTACTACTACCACTACTAGTACTAGTACTACTACCACCACCACAACTACTACTACCACTACTAATACTACTACTACCACCACTACTACTACCACTACTAGTACTAGTACTACCACCACTACTACTACTACCACTACTACTACCACTACTTGTACTAGTACTACTACTACCACCACTACTACTACTACCAATACTACTAGTAGTACTACCACTACTAGTACTACTACTACCACTACTACTACCACTACCACTACTACTACTACCACTACTACCACTACCACTACTAGTACTAGTACTACCACTACTACTACCACTACTAGTACTACTACTACCACTACTAGTACTACTACTACCACTACTACTACTACCACTACTAGTACTACTACTACCACTACCACTACTAGTACTACCACTACTAGTACTATTACTACCACTACTAGTACTACCACTACTAGTACTACCACCACTACTACTACCACTACTAGTACTACTACTACCACTACCACTACTAGTACTACCACTACTACTACCACTACTAGTACTACTACTACCACTACTAGTACTACCACTACCACTACTAATACTAGTACTAGTACTACCACTACTAGTACTACCACTACCACTACTAATACTAGTACTACCACTACTAGTACTACCACTACCACTACCACTACTAATACTAGTACTAGTACTACCACTACCACTACTAATACTAGTACTACCACTACTAGTACTACCACTACCACTACCACTACTAATACTAGTACTAGTACTACCACTACTGTCCTGACTCACCCAGGTCTTCAGCAGCAGCAGCAGCAGCGCAGCAGCATGATGGTCCATCATCACATGACCAGTCATCAACTGCCGGTCCAAAGTCGCGCCGGTACTCGCAGCCACCGGTCCGGGTCCGGGTCCGGGTCCCGGTCCAGGTCCGCTACTCCCCCAACTGTCCGGGTCACAGCAGCTCCGGAGTCCGGTCAGAGCCGCGCTGTGTCCGGACAAAGTGTGAGGAAGTTGGCGGAGAGACGTTCGCTGCAGCTGCACTTCTCCGGAGGGGCGGGGTCAGGTGTGTGCGTGTGTGTGTGTGTGTGCGCGTGCGCGTGTTTGAGTGAGCGTCTTATTCTAACTCGGATTCTCAGACTTCATTTAAACTCAAACTCTCTCCGGAAATAGTGATTGATCGATTGATTATCGATTAGTTTGTACGGCCGTCATGTCCTCTGAAGCTCCGCCCCGTTGCCCCCCCCCCGGGGGGCCCCTCTGGGGTCGGAGCCTCAGGTGAGGCCCCCGCTGTTGGCTCAGCAGCGCGTGCGTCAGAAGTGGCGCAGAGAGCCGATTATTGATCCATGTGTGTCGGTGGAGGGTGTGACGTCATCAGAGCCTCCCAGTGGGGGGTCGTGCCAAAGCCTGAACTTGGTTCTGCTTCTGTCTCTGGGATGAGGAGGTTCTGTGGGCTCGACCGGCGCCGCTCTCATCGGATCGGCTGCTGCAGCCTCGGGGGCCGTGGAGCTTCTGGTCCAGACCCGGACCTCTCTGCTAAGCTAGCTTAGCTCATGCTAACTTCCTGCCTTCCTTCAAAGTTCCTGATGGTGTAAAGATCCAGGAGATACTCGGAGCTAAAGGCTGAGGAACAAGAATCTGTGGCGAACACAACTGGACCACACATCTGTCAGCAATGTGGTCGCTCAGATTACTCACATTCCCGTCATACCGCAGTGGGCTTTGGGCCCTCAGGGGCCTCCTGGAAGCCAAGGCAGCAGGTTTATGGAGGAGAAAAGAGCAGAAAAGGAGGAAACGACTTCCAACCTTCCCTGAATGATGAGGATTTAATTACACTCCAGTCCATTCAGCTGTCATTCTGCACACACACACACACACACTGCACACACACACTGCACACACACACTGCACACGTACAACCACTCTCAGCTCCTCATACACATTTACCCTTATATTTATGAAAGTCCTCACAGAGATAGAAACTTTGTGAAGACTTTGCCCAGCCCTCACCCTAAGCACAACTAACCTCAACTAACCTGACCTAAACCAAAGTCTAACCTCAACAACTAACCTGACCTAAACCAAAGTCTAACCTCAACAACTAACCTGACCTAAACCAAAGTCTAACCTTAACAACTAACCTGACCTAAACCAAAGTCTAACCTTAACTAACCTGACCTAAACCAAAGTCTAACCTCAACAACTAACCTGACCTAAACCAAAGTCTAACCTCAACAACTAACCTGACCTAAACCAAAGTCTAACCTTAACAACTAACCTGACCTAAACCAAAGTCTAACCTCAACAACTAACGAAACGACCCTTGAACTTGTGAAGACGAGTCAAAATGCCCACAAATGTCCTCACTTTGCTAGTAGAATGTGAATTTTGGTACTCAACCGTAAGTCAACAACACACACACACGCACGTACACACACGCACGTTGACACACACACACACGCACGTTCACACACACACACCATCTCACAGGTTCCCACACAGAAAGTTCATCTTGTTTGCTCAGAGCTGAAAACAAACAGCTCAGTGTTTTACAGCCTGGTCGTCATGGCAACGAGGCCTATGGATGTTTTACAATCCCCCCCCCCCCCCCCATCCAGAGGTGATGATGTCACCTCTAAGGGGGGCGAGGACGCTCCGGGAGGCAGCGATTCCAGACGTGATGAAGAGAAAGGAGGCTGGTTCACAGACCTTTATTATCACGTGCACATGAATGACAGCAGAACCAGAACTAGTAGCAGAACCAGAACTAGTAGCAGAACCAGAACTAGTAGCACCTGTCAGGGGGCAACGGTTCAGCAGGCTGTCTAAGGATGGGGTTGCCATAGCAACCCTCAGACGTGCCTCTGTCATTTCCTCTGCACATAAAGGCCGGGCCACAGGTCCAGTCCTGAGGCCGGGCCACAGGTACAGTCCCGGGGGCCACAGGTCCAGTCCCGAGGCCGGGCCACAGGTCCAGTCCCGGGGCCGGGCCACAGGTCCAGTCCCCGGGGGCCACAGGTCCAGTCCCGAGGCCGGGCCACAGGTCCAGTCCTGAGGCCGGGCCACAGGTCCAGTCCCGGGGGCCACAGGTCCAGTCCCGAGGCCGGGCCACAGGTCCAGTCCCCAGGGGCCACAGGTCCAGTCCCGGGGCCGGGCCACAGGTCCAGTCCCGGGGGCCACAGGTCCAGTCCCGAGGCCGGGCCACGGGTCCAGTCCCGGGGGCCACAGGTCCAGTCCCGGGGGCCACAGGTCCAGTCCCGAGGCCGGGCCACAGGTCCAGTCCCGGGGGCCACAGGTCCAGTCCCGGGGGCCACAGGTCCAGTCCCGAGGCCGGGCCACAGGTCCAGTCCCGGGGCACAGGTCCAGTCCCGGGGCCGGGCCACAGGTCCAGTCCCGGGGCCGGGCCACAGGTCTGGACCCAATGTGATTTAAATGGATTAAAGTGCAAGTCATTAAATCTGGACTTACAAGTCTCATGTTGTATGAGCGCCACCTAGTGTCAGAACTAAACTGATGCCGATCCTTAATATTTCCCTGTGTGGAAAAATCAACTGGATTTAACTTGAAAACTTCTTCTGGATCTTCTTCACCTGCACCGAAGTCTTTGCTCAACAGTCTTGGACTGGAGGACGGAGGGACGGATGGAGGACGGATGGAGGACGGAGGGAGGGAGGGACGGAGGGAGGGAGGGAGGGAGGACGGATGGACGGGTGGAGGACGGAGGGACGGAGGGAGGACGGATGGACGGAGGGAGGACGGAGGACAGAGGGACGGAGGGAGGACGGAGGGACGGGTGGAGGACGGAGGGAGGACGGAGGACAGAGGGACGGAGGGAGGGAGGGACGGGTGGAGGACGGAGGGAGGACGGAGGACGGAGGGAGGGACGGAGGGAGGACGGATGGACGGGTGGAGGACGGAGGGAGGGAGGGACGGCATTATGGGTATCCTGCTGATCCCTTCACCCAACACACATTACCGAGAGAGTGTGTGTGTGCATGTGTGTGTGCGTGTGCATGTGTGTGCGTGTGTGCATGCGTGTGTATGTGCGTGTGTGCATGTGTGCGCGTGCGTGTGTGTGCGCGTGCGTGTGCATGTGTGTGCGTGTGTGCATGTGTGCGTGCGTGTGCATGTGTGTGCGTGTGTGCATGTGTGTGCGTGCGTGTGTATGTGCGTGTGTGCATGTGTGCGTGTGTGTGCGTGCGTGTGTGTGCGTGTGTGCGTGCGTGTGTGCATGTGTGTGTGCGTGTGTGCATGTGTGCGTGTGTGTGTGTGCGCATGTGTGTGCATGTGTGTGACTCCCCAGGTGAGACGTCTGCCAGACAAAAGAGAAACAGAAATGCTGATTTTCCGGAATGATCCCAACTTCCGAGCGTTCCTGGGCAGCGCTCCGAAGGTGTCCTGGCACCACCACAGGTGTGGTCTCACCTGTCCTACGACCTGGTCAGTGAGGAAGCTGCGGGTTCGGGATCCCCGGGGGGACCCGCCGGGCCAGACGACGGCCGCCACGCCGGATTTTCTTTAGGTTTTGATTTTCTCATTGGAAACTCACAAAAATCAAAACCTAAAAAAACAACAGAGCGGCAGAGGTGGCACTTCCTGTCTACACTGGAAGCACTTCCTGTTTGTTTGTGGGCCCCAAATCTGTGGTGGCGTTCTCCCGGAGGAGGTGTTCTCCTGGAGGAGGCGTTCTTCTCCTGGAGGAGGCGTTCTTCTTCTGGAGGTGTTGTTCTCCTGGAGGAGGCGTTGTTCTCCTGGAGGAGGCGTTCTCCTGGAGGAGTTCTTCTCCTGGAGGCGGCGTTCTCCTGGAGGAGGCGTTCTCCTGGAGGAGTTCTTCTCCTGGAGGCGGCGTTCTCCTGGAGGAGGCGTTCTTCTCCTGGAGGCGGCGTTCTCCTGGAGGAGGCGTTCTCCTGGAGGAGGCGTTCTCCTGGAGGCGTTCTTCTCCTGGAGGAGGCGTTCTCCTGGAGGAGGCGTTCTTCTCCTGGAGGAGGCGTTCTCCTGGAGGAGGCGTTCTTCTCCTGGAGGAGGAGTTCTCTTGGAGGAGGCGTTCTTCTCCTGGAGGAGGAGTTCTCCTGGAGGAGGCGTTCTCCTGGAGGAGTTCTTCTCCTGGAGGCATTCTTCTCCTGGAGGAGGCGTTCTCCTGGAGGAGGCGTTCTTCTCCTGGAGGAGGCGTTCTCCTGGAGGAGGCGTTCTTCTCCTGGAGGAGGCGTTCTTCTCCTGGAGGAGGCGTTCTTCTCCTGGAGGAGGCGTTCTCCTGGAGGAGGCGTTCTTCTCCTGGAGGAGGCGTTCTTCTCCTGGAGGAGGAGTTCTCCTGGAGGAGGCGTTCTTCTCCTGGAGGAGGCGTTCTTCTCCTGGAGGAGGAGTTCTTCTCTTGGAGGAGGCGTTCTTCTCCTGGAGGAGGAGTTCTCCTGGAGGAGGCGTTCTCCTGGAGGAGTTCTTCTCCTGGAGGCATTCTTCTCCTGGAGGAGGCGTTCTCCTGGAGGAGGCGTTCTTCTCCTGGAGGAGGCGTTCTCCTGGAGGAGGCGTTCTTCTCCTGGAGGAGGCGTTCTTCTCCTGGAGGAGGCGTTCTTCTCCTGGAGGAGGAGTTCTTCTCCTGGAGGAGGCGTTCTCCTGGAGGAGGAGTTCTCCTGGAGGAGGCGTTCTCCTGGAGGAGGAGTTCTCCTGGAGGAGGCGGGACATCCCAGCCAGGTGTGGAGCAGCTGCCCTGTGAGGAGACAACGCCGTCACTTCCTGTTTCCACTCAACATGAACAGCTGACGTTTATCTGTGAACTTTAACCTTATTTTCTTCTGGAGCATAAAAACATGATTAAACCACAAATCTAGAGGCAACAAAATGAAACTGTGATATTTAAAGTGATGAAAATAAGAGTTCTCCAATAACAGACTCAGGTGTGTCACGCTGTTTGTGTTCCACCTGGTGGTGAAAGTGAGGTTAGAACGAAGATGTTTAAATATTCAGCAGTGATGAAGGTTTGATGGTGGCTCAGTGGTGACCAGTAACACAGGTGATCCACAGTGGCAGGTGATCCACACAGGCAGGTGATCCACAGTGGCAGGTGATCCACAGTGGCAGGTGATCCACACAGGCAGGTGACCCACACAGGCAGGTGATCCACACAGGCAGGTGATCCACACAGGCAGGTGACCCACACAGGCAGGTGATCCACAGTGGCAGGTGATCCACAGTGGCAGGTGATCCACAGTGGCAGGTGACCCACAGTGGCAGGTGATCCACACAGGCAGGTAACCCACAGTGGCAGGTGATCCACACGGGCAGGTGATCCACACGGGCAGGTGATCCACAGTGGCAGGTGATCCACAGTGGCAGGTGATCCACACGGGCAGGTGATCCACAGTGGCAGGTGATCCACACGGGCAGGTGATCCACACAGGCAGGTGATCCACAGTGGCAGGTGACCCACAGTAGCAGGTGACCCACACAGGCAGGTGACCCACACAGGCAGGTGACCCACAGTGGCAGGTGACCCACAGTGGCAGGTGATCCACAGTGGCAGGTGATCCACAGTGGCAGGTGATCCACACGGGCAGGTGACCCACAGTGGCAGGTGATCCACAGTGGCAGGTGACCCACACAGGCAGGTGATCCACAGTGGCAGGTGACCCACAGTGGCAGGTGATCCACACAGGCAGGTGATCCACACAGGCAGGTGACCCACAGTAGCAGGTGATCCACAGTGGCAGGTGATCCACACAGGCAGGTGATCCACACAGGCAGGTGACCCACAGTAGCAGGTGATCCACAGTGGCAGGTGATCCACACAGGCAGGTGATCCACACAGGCAGGTGACCCACAGTGGCAGGTGATCCACAGTGGCAGGTGATCCACACAGGCAGGTGATCCACAGTGGCAGGTGATCCACAGTAGCAGGTGATCCACAGTGGCAGGTGATCCACAGTAGCAGGTGATCCACAGTAGCAGGTGATCCACAGTGGCAGGTGATCCACAGTAGCAGGTGATCCACAGTGGCAGGTGATCCACAGTGGCAGGTGATCCACAGTGGGGGCTCAGGACCCTGACATGATGTTGGAACTGGAGCTTTTGTTGCTGCCACATTCGCAGCATCCGACTGTGTTCTCCACCGTTTCCTAGCAACAGGCAGCACCTTCAGATCGGAGCTGAATTCTTCGATGTCAGTGACACAATCGCCACGTCCGTGTCCTCAGATCCAGCTGGGACACGGATCACGGATCCTCAGATCCAGCTGGGACACGGATCCTCAGATCCTGCTGGGACACGGATCATGGATCTTCAGATCCAGCTGGGACACGGATCATGGATCCTCAGATCCAGCTGGGACACGGATCATGGATCCTCAGATCCAGCTGGGACACGGATCCTCAGATCCAGCTGGGACACGGATCATGGATCCTCAGATCCAGCTGGGACACGGATCCTCAGATCCAGCTGGGACACGGATCACGGATCTTCAGATCCAGCTGGGACACGGATCACGGATCCTCAGATCCAGCTGGGACACGGATCACGGATCTTCAGATCCAGCTGGGACACGGATCACGGATCCTCAGATCCAGCTGGGACACGGATCCTCAGATCCAGCTGGGACACGGATCACGGATCCTCAGATCCAGCTGGGACACGGATCATGGATCTTCAGATCCCGCTGGGACACGGACGTGGCGGCGACTGCGTGGAACCGCTGGATGATGGCAGCAGTTGTGGGTTTGCCCCCCTGCCCCCCTGCTGAGAGGCCTGTACGTTGGTTTCCTCCCCTCGCTGACGTCATACAGGTTATTTAGAGACGTCCGGCTCCCCCCTGTGATGGATGGTGGAGCGCTCGGCCATCATGGCTGACACCTGCCAATCAATCACACCTGTGCACGACACCAACGCTGATCTGGGATATAAAGGTGTGACACTAAACAGCCCGACTGACAGATGCTTTCAGGTTAATTGGTGTCATGATTGGCCAGTTTGACATCCGTGTCCGTCTCTATTAACATTAATTAACGACCATTTTAGTGTCCCCAGCCTCTTATTAATGCTGCATGTTCACCATCTGTAATTAAGGTGTTTCGGGACCTACATGTATCACATTTACCGACCCTGTGAGCGGATGTTCCAGATGTGCGCATCTTGATGGTGCGTTGAGGGTTGCAGATGTTGCCGGGATCTGCGCGTCCACGGCGGCTGTTCTCGCTCCACATTTAAAGGCTTCGTGTCGCCCAAACATGGCGAATCATCAGTTCTTCAGTTCTTCACAGATGCAACATTAATAAACGCTCATGAATCCGAATCATGGCCCCTTCAGGGAACCGCGGTGAGCAAAAAACACCGAAAACTCGCCACAATGTTCAACAGAACTTCTGATTTCATTCGCAAAATTGCAACAATGCAGCGACCGATGAATGAAATAAAAAGGCGATGCACGAATCGCCTGTGCGTGTTTGTGGGTCGAGATCGGGACGTTACCGCAGCGGTCCGACGGCAGCTGCAGTGCGGACGGACACACGGTTCCGTCCGGAGCCTCCATGTTAAGAGTCCCAGCCGAGTCTCCAGCCTCCGTCCCAGAGAAGCGCCCCGGCTCAATCACGACGTTAGACCCTAGAGATGAGTCCTGTCTCCTCCATGTCGGAGCCAAGATGTCGGAGGGAGTCAGCTGACCCTAACCTGGCCGCGTTCCATACAAAACATCCAGGTTCCTTCACTCAGGCCGCGGCGTCATTTCGGACCGAACCTTCAGGTCCAGTGAACGTTTTTTACCCGCCTTAAAAACGTTTGCTCGCTCGTTGAGCTAAAATGGCACAAGAACGGCTCCAGTTGTCGAGCACTTGGCTGCCGTGCTGGTGGAGGGGGAAGCTGTGCGAAATGGGACGCGTCCCTCCCTCCCTGTCGTAGCGAACATGGCACAGACCAACGAAGCTAACACGTTCACGAACTGGGTTCAAGACCTTCCAGCACAATCCGGACCTGAAAACACGACCATGTTCAGTCTATAGACTCCATATGGGAATTTTTATTCCACGAAGCTGTGATTTGTAAAGAATAACGGAAGCCGTTTAGTCTTTGTGCGGGGGCTGGGGGCGGGGCCAACGCTAATGGCGCCTCCAAACTGGTCCATGTTCCTTAAATCAAATCCTGGAATCCAGCTGTTCCGCTCACAATTGACGCTCAGCGTGACAGTTTTAAATCTTTGATGACATTTTCATGAACTGGGCTGTTCTCCCCCTGTGATGGTTATAACATTTGTTCTGTGTAATGCAGGTTAATGTCATTAAATCACATTTCCAGACCGTCTGATGCTGCAGCAGCAATATTCTCCAGCTTCTCCAAGGAGAAGCTCACTGCCATTCCATAGTGAGGGTCGCTGTCTCAATGTCTGATTCTGAAACCTCATAGCATGGTGAACACATTAATTCTCTTATATTCATGTGGCCATGTTTCACTCAGGGTCAGATGACGTCTACAAAGAAATCTCGGGGGTTTCCTGTGGTCAGAAGGAAGGGCTGCTGGGGCGGGGAAAGGTCACCGTCGCTGACTACCGGAGGGTCTGTGCTGCCAGGAGGGTGGTTACTGACGGGGGGCTCTTCCTGAAGCAGAGCGCCTGCTTCCGGTCTGGCCGGCTCTGGTCCAGCCAGCCCACATCCCTGGTTGTCACTGTAATTTGATGGACAGCTGTGACTTCCTGCCGAGAGAAATCACAGAAGCGGTTGGGTTTTAGGGGGGGTGGGGGGTTAAAATAGTGGGTAAGGAAGAGGTTCACCTTCACTGGGCTGACTCCCTTTCTCGTCTCCTCCTTCCTCTGCTGGCAGCTGATGTAGGGGGAGAGGTGAGCTGTAGGGGTGAGGCGCTGGGTCCTGGTAGGGAAAGACGGGGGGCCACGCCGGGCCTGGAGGCTGAGCCACGGGCTCACAGTTGGCTCCATCTGCTGGTTGACCAAAAGCTTAATCTTGATCCAGCAGAGACAACACTATGGAGCCAAATCAGGGCCAAAGGATTTGATAGTTTGAAAAAAAAAAGGAATCAAAATCTATCGTGCGGAACCGAAACCTTCGGTTTTCATGTTGAAATACAACCAGGTGTTACAATGTTTGACTGTCAGATTTAAAATGGTTTTTTTTCTGAATCTTACATTTTAAGATCTTTTTATGGTTTCAAAATTTATTTGGCTTCAGACCTTTTCTTCAGTTTCAGGTTCACATTTAAACCCCCTGATCTGGCGTAGCCCTAACCCTAACCCTGGCCCTAACCCTGTCCCTAACCCTGGCCCTAATCCTGGCCCTAATCCTGGCCCTAACCCTAACCCTGGCCCTAACCCTAACCCTGGCCCTAACCCTAAGCCTGGCCCTTACCCTAACCCTGGATCTAACCCTGGCCCTAACCCTAACCCTAACCCTAACCCTAACCCTAACCCTAACCCTAACCCTAACCCTGGCCCTAACACTAACCCTGGCCCAAACCCTGGCCCTAACCCTAAGCCTGGCCCTAACCATAACCCTGGATCTAGCCCTAACCCTGGCCCTAACCCTAACCCTGGCCCTAACCCTAAGACTGGCCCTAACACTAACCCTGGCCCAAACCCTGGCCCTAACCCTAACCCTGGCCCTAACCCTAAACCTGGATCTAGCCCTAACCCTGGCCCTAACCCTAACCCTGGCCCTAACCCTAAGACTGGCCCTAACACTAACCCTGGCCCAAACCCTGGCCCTAACCCTAACCCTGGCCCTTACCCTAACCCTGGATCTAGCCCTAACCCTGGCCCTAACCCTAACCCTGGCCCTAACCCTAACCCTGGCCCTAATCCTAACCCTGGCCCTAACCCTAAACCTGGCCCTAATCCTAACTCTGGCCCTAATCCTAACCCTGGATCTAGCCCTAACCCTAACCCTGGCCCTAAAATCCCCTCTTAGTCCTCGCTAAGACTTTTCCGGCTAGTTAAGGGCTCTCTGAGAGGACTCTAAGAACCTCTGTGAAGATGGGCCCAGGTGTGTTAGAGAAGAACCTTCAGCTCTTTTTCTTTCAGAAGTCTCAACAGAAGATGCTCCTTGTCCTCACCTTCACACAGATCTCCAAACACATAGTAGCACTGCTCAGAAAAGGTGACCTTGTTGATGGTGTGACGGATGTAACCGGCCTTCAGCAGATTCCCTGCATATTTGCGAGCTTCTCGACGGTCAACAAAGCCTTCAACATTTCTGTGGAGCCAGTCCACCACCTCTGACCCTGGACAGACCAGAGAAAAAGAACCCCTATTAGGTTTGGTTCCCACTTCTGCTGTAGATGAAGTCGTCTCCAATCACAGCAGCACCTCTGGGAAATGAAGTTCCCCACCCAGGACAGCCCAGGATGATCAGTTAAGAACATTGGGAGCAGTGGTGTGCTCAGCTAGCTCTGGACGGTGCTACAGCACCTGCCCTCTGGTCCAGCTTGGTTGTTATGTTTTTCTTTTCCAGTGTATGGGGCCCATGTTGGGGCCCATGTTGCTATGACCATGGATCAGGTCTTGGTTAAAGGCCTCTTACACAAGAACACCCCCCCTCTATTGTGATGCTTGCACAGCTGCAGACCTCTTCCCACCAGCCAGGTAACCTGTGAATCAATGAAATGTGTTGTGTTCCCCGAAGCCTTCGCTGCCAAGCTTTAAACAGATGCTAGCCAAAATCACTAATAGCTAACGCGAGAACTACCACACGATCAACGCTTGTATGTCATTGAGCACCTGCTCCCAAAAATGGCCACGGACACCACTGCTTGGAATACCGTTGCTCAGTAACTCTTTTCTTCTTGTAGCTCCTCCTGAGAGGGTACCGGTGCTTCGGTCAAACGCGTTTGATTTCAATATTAGGGTCAAACTGGACTCACCAATGAAGGCGCTGCGAATGGTGATCTTCAACCACATCCGATCTCGGACCTCCAGTCCTGACTCAGGATTGGCCATCGCCCTGACAACTGCTGGCATGTCACTCTGGATGGTCAGGTGGTGTTCCTCATGAAGGCCTGGAACATCAGATTATTGAGGGACTCCAGGATGGAGTAATGGTGGATGGGTGATGATGGAGGTATAGATGATGGAGGCATAGATGATGAAGGTATAGATGGAGGGTTAGATGATGGAGGTATAGATGATGGAGGGTTAGATGATGGAGGCATAGATGATGGAGGTATAGATGATGGAGGTATAGATGATGGAGGGTTAGATGATGGAGGCATAGATGATGGAGGTATAGACGGAGGCATAGATGATGGAGGTATAGATGATGGAGGGTTAGATGATGGAGGCATAGATGATGGAGGTATAGATGATGGAGGCATAGATGATGGTGGTTTAGATGATGGAGGCACAGATGATGGAGGTATAGATGATGGAGGTATAGATGATGGAGGCATAGATGATGGAGGTATAGATGATGGAGGCATAGATGATGGAGGCATAGATGGAGGCATAGATGATGGAGGCATAGATGATGGAGGTATAGATGATGGAGGGTTAGATGATGGAGGCATAGATGATGGAGGCATAGATGGAGGCATAGATGATGGAGGCATAGATGATGGAGGTATAGATGATGGAGGGTTAGATGATGGAGGCATAGATGATGGAGGTATAGATGATGGAGGTATAGATGATGGAGGCATAGATGATGGAGGTATAGATGGAGGCATAGATGATGGAGGTATAGATGATGGAGGGTTAGATGATGGAGGCATAGATGATGGAGGTATAGATGATGGAGGTATAGATGATGGAGGCATAGATGATGGAGGTATAGATGGAGGCATAGATGATGGAGGTATAGATGATGGAGGTATAGATGATGGAGGCATAGATGGAGGCATAGATGATGGAGGCATAGATGATGGAGGTATAGATGATGGAGGGTTAGATGATGGAGGGTTAGATGATGGAGGGTTAGATGATGGAGGCATAGATGATGGAGGTATAGATGATGGAGGGTTAGATGATGGAGGCATAGATGATGGAGGTATAGATGATGGAGGGTTAGATGATGGAGGCATAGATGATGGAGGCATAGATGATGGAGGTATAGATGATGGAGGCATAGATGATGGAGGCATAGATGGAGGCATAGATGATGGAGGTATAGATGATGGAGGGTTAGATGATGGAGGCATAGATGATGGAGGGTTAGGTTGGGTTACAACAGATGATGATGGTCCTCTTACTGTAGGGTGGGGGGAGCGTGCCCGTCATGGCAGCAGTGTGTGACACCCAGGCAGCAGGATCAATGGGACGAACAGGCTCGCCTCCAGGAACACGGAGGGTTGACAAGGACATCAGACTGTCAGTAGAGTAACACCTGTGTGCGTCTAAGGTAAAGACTTACTGTTGAGGGAGCAGATAAAGGAAAAGAGCCCAGACTCACCTCTTGGCAGAATGAAGCAGCTCTGTGGGTTTGGATCCCAACACTTGGCCACCGTTAAGGTGATGGGACTGAAGGAGCAGAGGAACAGAGAGGAGATGCAGCTCTCAGACAACATACGGACCCATTTATTGATTTATTGATGGATAAAAACACACATATAACACAGAATGGTCAACTCCCATTATATGAACAGAAGAATGAATATAAAATTAACCCTAAAAGACCATCAGGTCATTTAGCCATGGAGATCCAGTGAGGGTTTCAGAGTTCTAGAGGACCAGTGAAGGACATCACGTCCACTGGGTTCCTGTGGCAGTGCCAGGGTCCACCTTCATCTGGGCCCCTAGAACCTCGTCCCACATCTGAAGGCCTCCACGTTCAGAGGAAAGATGGCGACGGAACCCTCATATTCCAAACTCTGCAACGCCCTCAAGCACAAGTAATCCCAGTAAAAGCAGTCGTGCTCCTCATGGTGGGGGAACATTTCTCACCCTGGGTTGTGGACGACGTCTCTCAGTACTTGGACGGCATCATCATTAGTCATGTTCTCAAAGTTGGTGTCGTTCACCTGATACACACAGAGCAGATTGTTACTGAGGTATTAGTACTGCAGTTCCTGCAGTAACAGGTGCGTAGCAGCAGTATTAGCACCTGGAGTAGCATGTCTCCGGGCTCGATGCGTCCGTCTGCTGCCACGGCCCCTCCCTTCATGATGGAGCCGATGTAGATGCCTCCATCACCTCTGTCGTTACTCTGACCAACAATACTGATGCCCAGAAAGTTAAACCTCTCTAGGACACACAGACAAAGAGTCAGTCAGGCGCTGCTACGTAGGTGGCGTACGTACAGGTGCCCTCTAGGAGGCGTACGTACAGGTGCCCTCTAGGTGGCGTACAGGTGCCCTCTAGGTGGCGTACGTACAGGTGCCCTCTAGGTGGCGTACCTACAGTTGCCCTCTAGGTGGCGTACAGGTGCCCTCTAGGTGGCGTACGTACAGGTGCCCTCTAGGTGGCGTACAGGTGCCCTCTAGGTGGCGTACGTACAGGTGCCCTCTAGGCGGCGTACAGGTGCCCTCTAGGTGGCGTACGTACAGGTGCCCTCTAGGTGGCGTACAGGTGCCCTCTAGGTGGCGTACGTACAGGTGCCCTCTAGGTGGCGTACAGGTGCCCTCTAGGTGGCGTACGTACAGGTGCCCTCTAGGTGGCGTACAGGTGCCCTCTAGGTGGCGTACAGGTGCCCTCTAGGTGGCGTACGTACAGGTGCCCTCTAGGCGGCGTACGTACAGGTGCCCTCTAGGCGGCGTACGTACAGGTGCCCTCTAGGTGGCGTACAGGTGCCCTCTAGGTGGCGTACGTACAGGTGCCCTCTAGGTGGCGTACCTACAGTTGCCCTCTAGGTGGCGTACGTACAGGTGCCCTCTAGGTGGCGTACGTACAGGTGCCCTCTAGGTGGCGTACCTACAGGTGCCCTCTAGGTGGCGTACGCACAGGTGCCCTCTAGGTGGCGTACGTACAGGTGCCCTCTAGGTGGCGTACGCACAGGTGCCCTCTAGGTGGCGTACGTACAGGTGCCCTCTAGGTGGCGTACGTACAGGTGCCCTCTAGGTGGCGTACGTACAGGTGCGTGCAGGAGTTAAAGCCATAGGCTGATATAAGGAGCCGTAGCTGCCACTAAAGGGTGGGTAGAGTCCTCAACAGTGGTCAAACAAAGGAAGGTGGCCTTTAAGTTGCCCCTTACCCCCCTGGGGGGCATCACAGCATCACTGGGCTTCAGCCGTGGGGCTTTTGTACAACCATAATAACCCATCGCTGAGTAATCAACCACGTCTGCAGCCTGAGCACGGCGCTGCTGGTTCCTCTGGCTCTGGAAGAGTTCCGTCATGTTTAAACGTAGCAGCCGTCTCCATGGAAACGCTACTGCGGTATCACCACGAGACACCAAAGCTTTGCTGTACTCACCCATGTTCAGAGTGACAGTGACAACGCTGAGAGACATGGTGGAGTCGGTGATGCTGCTGAACGACACGGACTGACACACAACAGGACAGACGGACGAGAGAGGAGAGACAGGTCAACAGAGAAAAACCTGGAAGACAGACGAGGACCCGGACAGGACTGAGTGTGTGTGTGTGAGTGTGAGTGTGTACCCTCTCCATTTGTGAGGTCTTGGGTTTGCGGTGGCGGCGGCGCTGGCGCCTGATGAGTTGCGGTGACGAGCTGCTCGGCCCCGTTGACTGGCTGAACCTGAGGACACCAAAAAAGGAGATCAGCTGCTTTATGTCCTCACAGCTACACAAAAACACCATCACATCATCATCCACTAAAGATGAAAGGATGAACATGTCATTGTGAAAAATCCTTTACCTGAAAAATCAAAGATAAAAACAAGACACTAAAATCCAGAGCTGAGAATAAAACCTGCGATTGTCCGAGGGACAAAAGTCTGAAGTTGTGCGTCAGTGGAGCAAGTACGTGTGCGACGCTGGAACCTGCTGTCAGGACCCCTGGACACATTTATATGATGTCAACGTTGAGCCATGTGACCTGACGCAGCCAATCAAAAGAGGGTTTGCTGAGCAGCCTGTAAACAGCTGAACTGGAGCAGAAAAACGGGACCTGAGGGCAGGTATCAGCCAATCAGAGTGGGAGCTGACACATTGTGTCCCTGCTCTTCGCCCTGCTTAGCCTAGCGTAGCATGATGGAAGGAAGAGAATCCTACTGTGGTCACACAGCAGCTGCAGCTCTGCTGGGTTTAATGGTGAAACTGGAGGAAAGCCACTGGTATTACAGAGGGAGCCGACTGACACATCCGACCCACAGCCTCCCTGCAGGGGGCCGCGGTGACCCGTCACCCCAACACAGTGTAGAAGAGCATTTGATGTCTTAGTCACTGACTCTGAAGCTAACAATCCCCAGAACTGTTTCAGCTAACGGAGGCAGCAGTTCAGAGGGACGTCACGTCCTTTCTGCTCCTCTTTTCTTCTGTCTTCGCTGGTCTGGTGGCCCAGAGGGAGGGTCACCGTGCTCGTGTGTGCACGTGTGGCCTCACATCCAAATCCACCTTCAACACAAACGTTTCTTCTTGCTCTGTGAGAAATGTGAGAACATCGGTGCGCTGGTGTGTGTTTTAACCTTCCTCCCGAGTCGTCCCCCGAGGAGCAGAAGCTGGTGGTCTCCAGTTGGCTGCTCTGCTGAGTGGAGGAACCTTCACCTCCACCTGGCTGCTCTGCCTCCTCCCGGTCTGGGAGGTGGGGGGTCTGGCCATTCAGGAGGCTCCCTGCTAATCAGAGGGGTTAAAGACGACTCTGGGAGTCAGGTGATGACCTCGCCTTGCTCACCTGTCTCTTTCGCTCCTCCCTGTGGCGAAGGGACAGGCCTGACCTCTGACCTCTGTATATCAGCAGCACTGATAGGCAGATGGATAGATTAGCCACTCTGAAGTGGAATAGGTCCACCTAACACTTGCACTCACTGAAAGGACGGTGGCCGAGAATCACCGATTCCACCCGTCCTCTCTGTGGGGGGCAGGGTCAGGCCGCCGCCCACGGCTGGAACGAGGGGAGGGTCGCCGGAGTCTGACTGGCAGGCGTCTGTCGAGACCAGCTGGAGCGAGACCAGGATGGATTTATCATTTCAGAGCCAAGTCCTGTTACTGTAGGAACATAAGTGATAAAGAGTGCGTGTGTGTGTGTGTGTGTGTGAGAGAGAGAGAGAGTGTTTGACCCAGCAGACGACTCGTCCGTTCACACACGGCAGCCTGGCGGCGTCATCGCTGATCTCCTCTTTAACCACCCTGCAGAGAGGCGTCAGCATCATTTCTCAAAGGTGTCTGTCCAGTTAAAGGTCTCAGTGATATCCCATAATAATGGAGCTACACACACATGGACGCTCACCTGGTTGCCCAGTATTAAAACAGCAAGGTAGCAGTTCGGGCTTTGACCATCAGTGTTTCTAAAATGTTTTTAGGCCATAAATAAAATGTCTTTGTCTATTTTAGCAAGAAAAACACAAACGTAAACACACGATATTGTTGTTAGCTTAGCAGCGACCTCGAGTGCTCAAAATGTGAGTTTCATCAATAAAAATGCACCTGCCAGTCAGGCCTCATCGTGGTGAAACGGAACATTTATTTTGTTTCTAAGGGTTGCCATGGCAACGCAGCACTAACCACACGACTCACCCGAAGTCGTCATCCACTGCTTTAAAAAAGAATTTAAGGTTGGGTTTGTTCAGGACCCGTTTGAAGTCCGCCAGGGTGACGCGCTGCGCGGGCACGTTGATTCGGATCAGGTAGGGGGTGTCCTGGTCCTCCATGTGGTAAATAACCCGGGTCTCCGTGTCCTCCATCCTGTCCGGTTCTGCGGTACCCTGGAGGACACACGCTCGTCCGCCCCGCTGCCTCGCAGGTCCTGGTGGATACTGGTCCAGATGTTCGGTTCGGTCCAGCAGCAGCAGGGCTCAGATGCGCTCAGTATCCTCCGGAAGTCAGACCGCTATCAAAACACGACTTTGTTACGCCACTTCCGTTTGAGCCCTTCAGAATAAGAGACGCTGCTGGCTGCTCCCGCACGTTAGCAGCTACATGTCGCCCACAAAACACACCCAGAACGGTCGTATCGGTTTATTCCACCCGCTTTTTGAGTGCGGGAGACCTTGTTTTGACCAGTTTGTTCCAGTTGATGTCACAATATAAGGAGCTCCAAAAGGACTTTCCCGAGTTGTAAATTGTAAGCGGTTTTACATGTATTTATTCAGGCATTGGTTTCTTTGTGATAGGTACCCTCTTAATGTAAATGCGCTATTAAAAGAGTCCTCATTTGTAATTCACAAATTATGTGGAGTGGTGGTTATAAACGAGAAAACGTCGGATTTGTCAAAGATGCACAATTTCTCCAGAACTGATATGACACGAACTAATTTTAACGTCACAGGTTGTCACCGCTGATGTTTTCTAAGAGAGAAAACTTAAGCTCGGCTTCGGTTTGTGATTTATTGTGATTTATTGTGATCTATTGCGATTTATTGTGATCTATTGCGATTTATTGCGGTTTAGAACGCGGCGCTGGCGCAGGTCTGCGCATGCGCAGAACCCCGCAGCCCAAGGCCGGCCGGCTAACATGGCGACGTACGTGGAGATTGTGAAGAACGAGTTTCCAGAGATTGATTCAGAGGTGTTCGCCTACATCACAGGTGAGAGTGCGGGCATGGAGGTGAATTCTGAGCCGCCGGCCCTCGAAACATTAAATATCAGGGCACATCAGTGTTGATTCAGTCCGATTTTAGCTCCGGAGCTAATGGGCTAATCCGGCTGCCTGTGGGCGAAGACAACGTGTTCCTGAGAGCAGAGTCTGCCTTAAAGGTCCATTAAACTGAAATATTCATCTTTTTATCACTTCAGACCGGAAGTGATGGTTGAAAAAAGTGTCCATGATATTTAGGAGGGAGGTGGTGCGTTCTGAGGCTCATCAGACTGGACCTTTGGGCCACTAACTGGACCTTTGGGCAGCTAACTGGACCCTTGGGCAGCTAACTGGACCTTTAGGCAGCTAACTGGACCCTTGGGCAGCTAACTGGACCCTTGGGCAGCTAACTGGACCCTTGGTAACACCGGGAAGTCCAGCAGTCATTTCAGGCAAATGCGTTTTTGAAAATGAACCATGAACGCAGCGCGTTGGTGACGTCAGCAACGTTAAAGCCTCCGGTATCGATGAGGCTGATCGATCATCTTCTAATGAGACTTTAGAGACTTCTGAAGACTAAAGAGCCAGGAAAGAGAAGCCGAAGGTGTCTGCAGAGAAGTTCTGAGTGATCTCAAGAGATGTATAAGAATACCGTCCAACTCCTAAAGGTGTGTGTGTGTGTGTGTGTGTTCCAGGGGTTCTGGGCAGCGGTGGAGCAGAATTTGAGAACGATGAGGAGGTTTATGAAGCTATCGGAGGAGTTCTGCAGGAGGTGTCTGCTGACAGTAAAAACGAAGAGGACATCAGGAACATCTGCCTGCAGATGTTCAACACTCTCAAACTGTGAGTGAGTCCACGGAACGGTCACTTCCTTCACGAGACGTTGGAGGAGAAGAGCCGTGTGTTGTCAGAAGTGTGTTAGGAATTCCAGAATTCCCTAAAACCCTGATGGGATCCGGTTCACAGGGGGACAGGTGCAGCCACTTTAGTCCCTTCACATCAATATTCCGTCTGTAAAATGTAACGTTCCCGCTTCACTCGGCACCACTGGGAGCGGGGGGACGGATCCGGGAGTCTCGGCAGCAGAGACGATGACGACCATCACTCGTCCCCCGGTTAATGACTTTAACCCCGATGAACCGCGTCTCTAAATACAGGAGGGGCGTAGTATGTGCAGGTGTCTCCACGGAGACGTTGGGCAGCAGGTGCATCCCATAATGACAGGTTTCCCTGTGAACAGGAGCAGCTACGGGGGGGCCCAACGGCAGGTGCTGCTGGACGCTCCGGTGCAGCTGTCCCAGATCTCCGCAGGCGTCGGTAACTGCAGCACCTGGATCTTCTCACCTGAGCCGGAGTGAGAACGTCTGACACCTTTTCTGTCTCAGTTGCAGCAGCCACAGGTGTGGAGGGGATCTGGATGATGAAGCGGCCTCAGAACACCGTGAGCCCCACACACACGCAGCCCCGTGGGGATCAAAGCCCCCTGGGGATCAAAGCCCCGTGCGGATCAAAGCCCCGTGGGGATCAAAGCCCCGTGCGGATCAAAGCCCCTTTGTTCATCACTTCCTGTCTGATCCTCAGACCGTCGACGCCAAGAAGCTGGAAAAGGCCGAAGCCAAACTGAGAGCGAAGCACGAACGGAGGAACGAGAAGGACTCACAGAGGCCCTGCAGCCAGCTGTGGGTGCACGCACGCACACGCACGCACACACACACACACACACACGCACGCACACACAGAGTCTCACGCACACACAGACACACACACACGCACGCACGCACACACGCACACACACGCACGCACACACAGAGTCTCACGCACACACAGACACACACACACACACGCACGCACACACACACACACAGTCTCACACACACACACACATACACACACACGCGCGCACACACAGACAGAGTCACACGCACACACACACACACACAGCTACTGTCCATGCTTCTGTCCTTCCTGATGTCCATGCTTCTGTCCTTGCTACTGTCCATGCTTCTGTCCTTCCTGATGTCCATGCTTCTGTCCATGCTTCTGTCCTTGCTTCTGTCCTTCCTGATGTCCATGCTTCTGTCCATGCTTCTGTCCTTCCTGATGTCCATGCTTCTGTCCTTGCTACTGTCCATGCTTCTGTCCTTCCTGATGTCCATGCTTCTGTCCATGCTTCTGTCCATGCTTCTGTCCTTCCTGATGTCCATGCTTCTGTCCATGCTTCTGTCCTTGCTTCTGTCCTTCCTGATGTCCATGCTTCTGTCCATGCTTCTGTCCTTCCTACTGTCCTTCCTGATGTCCTTGCTACTGTCCATGCTTCTGTCCTTGCTTCTGTCCTTGCTACTGTCCTTGCTACTGTCCATGCTTCTGTCCATGCTTCTGTCCTTGCTTCTGTCCTTCCTGATGTCCATGCTTCTGTCCATGCTTCTGTCCTTGCTTCTGTCCTTCCTGATGTCCTTGCTACTGTCCATGCTTCTGTCCTTGCTTCTGTCCTTGCTACTGTCCTTGCTACTGTCCTTCCTGCTGTCCATGCTTCTGTCCATGCTTCTGTCCTTGCTGCTGTCCATGCTTCTGTCCTTGCTTCTGTCCTTGCTTCTGTCCTTGCTTCTGTCCTTCCTGATGTCCTTCCTGATGTCCTTGCTGTCCATCGCTGTCTCTGTCCGCAGTAGAAACCCTGCCGTCGAGCAGGACCAGTCTCACTCTCTGTCCTGTGTCCTCAGCGTCCTGGAGGAGGCCTCGGCCAGTCAGGCCAGCAACAAGAAGGAGAGCCGAGTGGACCAGTCGGGGAAGAACCGCAGCTATGACATCCGCATAGAGAACTTTGATGTCTCCTTCGGAGAGAGGTGAGCTGCTGGAAGGTTCCTGTCTTTGTGCACTAACCTGAGACGAGGACGTTCCCTTCAGGTGTCTGCTGCAGGGGGCAGAGCTGTCTCTGGCCTTCGGCCGACGGTACGGTCTAGTTGGTCGGAATGGTTTAGGGAAGACGACGCTGTTAAAGATGTTGGCCAGTCGTAACCTGCGCGTTCCGGCTCACATATCTATCCTCCACGTGGAACAGGAAGTGGCCGGAGACGAGAAGATAGCGCTGCAGAGTGTCCTGGAGACCGACGTGCTCCGAGAGGCGCTGCTGAGGGAAGAAAAAAGTCTAAACGCTCGGATCGCTAGCGGAACGTAAGAAACTAAAGCTAGCCTGAGCACAGCAGGATGAGGACACGGCCAGAGGCTCGTTGGACAGAACTGGACCCAACTGGACCCAACTCTCTCTTTGTGTTCTGGTCTTAGTGCTGAGGGGACCGACAGTGTTCGACTGTCAGAGATCTACAGCCACCTGGAGGAGATCGAAGCCGACAAAGCTCCAGCACGGTATCACCGGCACTCACACACTCCTGAAACACACACACACACTCAGTCCTCACCTTCGTCTCATTATGGACCTCTCTCCTCTCAGAGCCTCTGTCATTCTAGCTGGGCTTGGGTTCTCTTCAAAGATGCAACAGCAGGCCACAAAGTGAGTTCTCTCACCCACACACACACACACACACACACACGTGGGCCGTCAGAACGCTCGACATCATCGTGACATCATCGTGTGTGTGCCTTCAGGGAGTTTTCCGGTGGATGGAGGATGAGGTTGGCGTTGGCCAGAGCTCTTTTTGGTCGGTGAGTTTCTCGGTCTCGTGAACAAAGATGGCTGCCAGGACAGGAAGTGAAGCCTCCTGGTGCTGCCAGGACAGGAAGTGAAGCCTCCTGGTGCTGGCAGGACAGGAAGTGAAGCCTCCTGGTGCTGCCAGGACAGGAAGTGAAGCCTGGTGCTGCCAGGACAGGAAGTGAAGCCTCCTGGTGCTGGCAGGACAGGAAGTGAAGCCTCCTGGTGCTGGCAGGACAGGAAGTGAAGCCTCCTGGTGCTGCCAGGACAGGAAGTGAAGCCTCCTGGTGCTGCCAGGACAGGAAGTGAAGCCTGGTGCTGCGGCCTCTCGCCTGATTTGCTGCTGCTCTGTTTTCAGGCCTGATTTGCTGCTGCTGGACGGTGAGTCGGCTCCTCTACATGTATGTAAATGAACATCAGTGAGGTTCTAAAGGTGGTGCTGTGGTCAGCTCCGTTAAATGGACCTAGCATCGTTAGGGCTGCAGGCACCATCCACGGAAGCCAACATAATGTCAAGAAAATATCAATTTCAAAGGGCCAAAGTTGCTGCAACAGCGACGTAGTCCCTCATTCTTTAGTTTCTCTTGTTTCCCAGGTGACCTCCCCGTTTCTTATTTAAATAAATTGTTAAAGCTTGTTTAATCTCAGAATTGTTGGTACCCATTTTATGGAAGTAATGCAACAGCTAAGGCAACAGCTAAGGGGCGTTAGCGAACACCACGGTCTGTCATGATGCGTTGCTTAAATCGTGCACGTTTCAGAGCCGACGAACATGTTGGATGTCCGAGCCATCCTGTGGTTGGAGAACTACCTGCAGGTCTGAGCTAGTTCCATTCCTGACATCCCAATGCTAAAGGGTTAGCGTAGCGCTGACGCCCGTCCTCTCTCCACAGACGTGGCAGTCCACCATCTTAGTCGTCTCCCATGACAGAAACTTCCTGAATGCGGTGGTGACAGATGTTGTCCACCTGCACTCCCAAAGACTGGACAGTTACCGTGGAGACTATGAAAACTTTGTTAAAACTAAAGAAGACCGACTAAAGAACCAGCACAGGGAGTACGAGGCCCAGCTGCAGTACAGACAACACATACAGGTACGGCCGCAGGACTGACGCCCAGCTGCTGCAGGAGTCCTGACCGTCTCACCTTTGCCTTCCAGGTCTTCATCGACAGGTTTCGCTACAATGCTAACAGAGCTGCGCAGGTCCAGAGCAAACTCAAACTCCTGGAGAAGCTGTGAGTACTCGCGCATCAGCTGGCAGCCGCTGCTGCGCTCGGCTGCATGGAGCACGTGCACTCCTCTGGTCTGAGACCTCAGTCAACGTGCACTCCTCTGGTCTGAGACCTCAGTCAACGTGCGCTCCTCTGGTCTGAGACCTCAGTCAACGTGCGCTCCTCTGGTCTGAGACCTCAGTCAACGTGCGCTCCTCTGGTCTGAGACCTCAGTCAACGTGCGCTCCTCTGGTCTGAGACCTCAGTCAACGTGCGCTCCTCTGGTCTGAGACCTCAGAGCACGTGCGCTCCTCTGGTCTGAGACCTCAGTCAACGTGCGCTCCTCTGGTCTGAGACCTCAGTCAACGTGCGCTCCTCTGGTCTGAGACCTCAGAGCACGTGCGCTCCTCTGGTCTGAGACCTCAGTCAACGTGCGCTCCTCTGGACTGAGACCTCAGAGCACGTGCGCTCCTCTGGACTGAGACCTCAGAGCACGTGCGCTCCTCTGGTCTGAGACCTCAGTCAACGTGCGCTCCTCTGGTCTGAGACCTCAGTCAACGTGCGCTCCTCTGGTCTGAGACCTCAGAGCACGTGCGCTCCTCTGGTCTGAGACCTCAGTCAACGTGCGCTCCTCTGGTCTGAGACCTGCAGTCAGTAGTGACAGTAACGGTGTCTGTGCTGCACCCGTGTCTGTGCTGCACCTGATCATGACTGTGGTTTGTCTCCCGCAGGCCTGAACTGAAGCCCCTCGAAAAAGAGACTGAGGTGACTTTACGGTAGGAGGGCGCCTGGATGTGAGGAGGAACTTCCTGTTTGGGGGGGTCCACTGACTGAATGATCGTTCACAGGTTCCCAGACAACATCGAGAAGTTGTCTCCTCCCATCCTGCAGCTGGACGAGGTGGAGTTCTACTACTCGCGGGACCAGCGGCTCTTTTCTGGACTCGACCTGTCCGCTGACCTGGACTCTCGGATCTGCATCGTACGTGTCGTGAACGAGCCGGAGGGGGCGGGGCCTCTCCTCTCCTCGCCACTCGAGAGCAAAGCGTTGATTCTCTGCTGTCGTCTGCTGCCAGGTGGGCGAGAACGGGGCCGGGAAATCCACCATCCTCAAGCTGCTCATGGGAGATCTGACACCGGTCAGCGGCGTGCGCCAGGCTCACAGGTACAGAACCCTGTCCAGGTTCAGTGGTGGTCCTGGTGCTGGTTCACAGAACGCCAGGGAACAATGTTGTGGTTTCCCATAAATGCTGAAACATTGGTCGTTCCTGATTGGCTTTGTCTCCAGGAACTTAAAGATCGGCTACTTCAGTCAGCACCACGTGGATCAGCTGGACCTGACTGTGAACAGCATAGAACTTCTGCTCAACAAGTTTCCTGGTAACCACCTGCTGCCATGTTGGGTGTGATGAGAGCGTTTTGGAAGATCTGCCTGTCGAGGTGGATTTTTAAACGTTTAAACGTCTCTCGGACCGGCACGATGATGTGGGGGCCCGACGCCCACGTCTGCCTCGGCTCTCCTCACTCTCCTGCTGCTGTTCTGCTGAGAGCTTCATTGGCGCCGTCTCAAGCTCAATGCTGATGTTCCCATCACAGGGCAGACGGAGGAGGAGTACCGCCACCAGCTGGGCCGCTACGGTATTACCGGGGAACTGGCCACGAGGCCGGTGGCCAGCCTGTCTGGAGGTCAGAAGAGTCGGGTGGCCTTTGCACAGATGACCATGCCGTGGTAGGAAATGGTTGCAGGGTGGATGAGGACAAGAGTAACCATGGTGACGAGTAACCATGGTGATGCCATTTCTCTCCTCCAGTCCAAACTTCTACATCCTCGATGAACCAACCAACCACCTGGACATGGAGACCATCGAAGCTCTGGCTAAAGCGCTCAACAAGTTCAAGGTGCGCCTCGTTTTACTCCCCCGGCGTGGGCGGAGGCCGTGGGTGGAGTCTCAGCGCCGTGTTCTCGTGTTTCAGGGCGGCGTCGTTTTGGTGTCGCATGACGAACGTCTGATCCGCCTGGTGTGCAAAGAGCTGTGGGTGTGTGAGGGCGGGAAGGTGCGACGCATCGACGGGGGCTTCGACGAGTACAGAGACATCCTGGAGGAGCAGTTCAGGAAGGAGGGCTACCTGTGAGGAGCCGTGGCCACGCCCCCTCCCACCGGCCTGGCCACGCCCCCTCCCACCTGGCCAGCCAGGTGACCATGAGCAGACGCTTTGGCTCCGCCCAAACATCATCACGGTTTATTCCAAAGTTTTTCTGTCATCACTTTGAATCTGATGTCTTTTGTATCATCGGAGGCTTTCTCGGCCAGGGACTCAAACCAAGACACGTTCTTTCAAATAAAACCCGTCACATCATCCGACTCAACTCTGACTTTAGATTCTCAGCTCAAACGTCCCTCGAGATTTAGGAATAATTGGATTGAAGTGTGTAACAGATTTTTAAACCTCGCTAAAAACGGGGCGGAGCACAAACGTGAGGCAGCTCAGAGCTGTTGCCTTTAAACTTCTAAGCTTCTCTAATATCTCATCTTTACAATATGCTAATGACATTAAAGCCTGCTCACTTCCTGCTGCTTTGGTGGAAGGGGACATGAGGCTTCTTTAATTAATTCTAAGGTATCTCAGCACAGCGTGACTCCAGTAAACCAGTCCCAGAGGCCAGTTAACCGCCTTTAAACCCCCCGTGACTGAGCACCTCCCACCTCTCCAGCCGGGGGAGCGAGAAGACTCGGCAGCTGGTGGAGCAGGTAGCTGCAGATGTTGGTGTGGTGGAATATGTACATGTAATAAAGCATAAAATGGTGGCGTGTGACTCATAGCAGAGGTCACATGACTCCATCCCATAGTTGTAGGCGAGTGGTTAACGGAGACTGAAGATGACCAGTAGTGAGGAGACGGTCGGGACTGAGGACTGAACTGGTTCTCATGGTCCCTGCAGACCTCTTCCACCCACTTGAACCCGTGTTTGTCGGGACACTTTAGCTCCATCAGCCCCGACGGCCGACCAGGGTCTCCAGGCATGGAGGGACCCCCCCCCCCCCCCCCCCGCTAACGGAGCCCCAACCTCAGTGGTCGGGGCCACAGAGTGACCATGAGGATCAGCAGCGTGTTCACAGATCTCCAGAAGAAAGTCAGATTCTTTAAAACAGGTTAAATCTGCGTTTTATTAACGTTCTGATATCAAAAACAAGACTAAACGATACATCGGCACCTTTGAATCAACACTATAAACCAGTGGAGATGGAGGCTGGAACCCTCTGAATGTTCTGAACGTCTCCTGGACCCAGTGGTGATCTGGGATCACAGCACAAAGTCTCAGACGTACGGTGGAATCCTCGGCTGACACCAAAGCAGAAGAGGCCCAATGAGCCGGTTCTGATGGTGGGTGGGTTCTGTCCTGGTCCAGGTCTCAGTACTGGAAGCTCCTCTTGGTCTGGATGTCATCCAGGATCTGTTGCAGCTCATCGTCCTCAAACCGACCCTCCAAACTGGGGACACATGCTAACGTTAGCGATCGGCGCTTTAACACCACAGAATTTTAACGTGAAACAAAATGAAAATTTGATCAGATCCATTTAGTTTAGCCACTAAGGCTTCACGGTTCCGGGTGCCTACGGTCAGGCCTGGCCCGGCCCACAAAGGTTCCTCACCTGGGAATCAGGGCTTTGGCCTCTTCGGCAGCTTCAGGACACAAATTAGCTAAACTGGCCAATTCAAACTTGTGGAGCTTTTTCTGCAGGAGGAGACTGAAGGAAGAAGAAGTGGACATCAGAACCACAGACCAGAACACTGACAGAACCTGCTCAGACCTGCTCCTGACCTGCGCACGGCAGCGATGGTCTCTCGGTTCTTGAAGCGGCTGAATCGGGCCGTGTAGTTCAGGGTCTTCATGAAGACCTCGGAGAGTTCCTGCTCGTCTTCAGCGCTCTCGTTCTGCTGCTTCCGGTGCTCCAGCAACATGTGGACCTCCGAGTTGAGCAGCGTTTCTGCGTTCTCGAACTCTGCAGCACAAGGAGGACAGCAAGTTAGTCCCTGTCCTGGAGGACACCAGCAGGATCCTGGAGGACACCAGCAGGACTGTCCAGGACACCAGCAGGATCCTGGAGGACACCAGCAGGACTGTCCTTGAGGACACCAGCAGGACTGTCCTGGAGGACACCAGCAGGATCCTGGACGACACCAGCAGGATCCTGGACACCAGCAGGATCCTGGACATCAGCAGGACGCGGAATAGACCCGCCGGGGGGCGTGGCTACTCTGAGCCACCGGAGAAACGCAAATATAAACGTGTTTTACTTTAGTAAGTTTCAGTCGAATATTAAGTGATAATATTATGCCCGGGCAAAAGAAGGACGTCTGGCCACGTCGATAAGGACATAAGTGGTTTATATCGTAGCTGCAGCGTGACACATAGCATCACATAGCATCACATAGCACCGTGCTAAGGTATCAGCCGTTAGGCCGCAGAATCAGGACAGACGTCCGGTACCGTACGGACCTTTAGGGAAAAGCAGCTGAGACGCATCTTCTTCAACATCCCCGACAGGAACCGTCCCGCCTGGAGCCGCCATGACCGACACCAGCCGCTAACGGGCAGGACGAGCTTCAACCACCCACAGAACAAGCTGCCGTCGGCCTGGAGACGCGAACAGGCTCCGGAAACACCGACGGACAAAGTTCAGACAAAGTTCAGACAAAGTTCAGATTACTCCGTTCGGGAGCGGGCAGAGTTTTAGAGAATACAGACAAACGTTTTCGTCCACACATACGCATCGGGAACCACTTCCGCCAAACAAATGAACTATTTCCGGCGAGTTTTTTTTTTAAAATCTTTATTTAAAATATCGCCATACAGGAAATCTAGAACAATTATATAAACAATAAAAAAGTCGCGTCAAGTAAATAGAAAACAGGATAAGAAAATATCGAAAAGATCAGAAAGCTTAGGAGGAATCGGGATATAGTGAAAACATTTATATTCAGGTGGCTGCACATATTAATGGTCGTTAATGCCTTTTTCGTTAGTTGAATCTCAAATTAAATTAAAGTTTGTTCAACACCTTTCCAACAACCCCCCACAAAATCTTTTTCATAGTTCCTCTAATCCTCTACCGCAGATTTCACTGTTTCTTCAATCTACTGAAGTGTTTAAATTTTGATTCTCTCTATGTCGATATTACGTTTATGGTGGAGCTTTAATTTTGAAAGGTCTTTCCGGAAGTTCGCCTCAAAGGTTCGCTTTTATCGCGCTGATTTCACAACACTCGTGTTCATTTCAAAGGAACTCTGGAGCAAAGCGGGCAAGCTTCAGAAATGATCTGCATATTATTAGTAGCCGGCCACGGCACCGTCCTGGAGACGCAGATTAAGGTAATAACGCGGAAATTTAAAAATGTAAAACTACGGCTAACGGGTTCACTCAGAATACCCTGAAAGTTTTGAATAATGCACTTTCCGGTGAGCAAGCCCACCTAGAGGTGCCAGCTGCAGGAGCCTCACGTTTAACTGCTGTTTTCGGCATCTATTTGTGGAAAACTGTGTCGCTGGAGTTTAGTAAAAGGCCATTTTTAGCTTCTCACCTTTGTATACACAGAACACTGCCCCTAGCGGCCAGCGGCGGAATAAGGGCCGTTCTCTTCCGTTACCATGGTCACTTCATAATGCACAAAAACTCCATTTGCGGTGTTTTCACACACTGGGAAGAGGCATGCTGGTTGCTGGGGTTTCCCCCTCTTAGCTTAGTCTGGATTTGGCCCTGCTGCTGAGCACTCGTCCCTCTTGACCCCCCTCCCAGAACGACACCACGGGGCTGTACAGCCACCTGGCCGGGGTTCCCAAGGCTCTGCTCCCTGGGATCGGAGGCAAGAAGATCCTTGACTTCTGGTGGGAAACGGTGAACATGTGCGTCCCATCTGAACATCCTTCCTTGTTCTGTCTAATTGGAGCTGAACTGAATCTGACTCTTCTTCAGGCGCCAGTTGTTCACCGACGTGTATCTGGTCACTAACGCAGACAAGTGAGTTCCTCCCGCGTGGTCACCGAGGGTCAGGCTGTCGCTCTTCATTCCCCCCCCCCTCTCCCTCTGAGCAGGTACAAACACTACGAGCGCTGGGCCACAGCCAACGACTTCCCCGTGGAAAACGTGGTTAATGACGGCAGCACCAGGCTGGAGGACCGTCTGGGGGCGGTGGCGGACCTGGAGCTGGTCATACGCAGCCGGGCGCTGCACGACGACGTGATGGTGGTGCGTGTCGTCCAGGTCGGGGGGGCGGCGACGGGTTGCTAGGCTGCAGCTACACTGGGAACCTTTGTGTTGGCAGATTGCAGGTGACATGCTCAGTGCTGACCAGAACTTCGACGTTGCTCAGGTGATCCGATTCTTCAGGTCAAAGGTGAGAGTCGAAATAAAGGGGGCCGAAGCCTCGAGAGCACCCGAGGGGGGTGTGAACATCCTCTCTGTCCCTGACGGAGGTCGTTCAGCTTAATATTATGGGATGTTTCTGTGCTGCAGCCTGGAGAGCTGATGATTTACTATGAGCTGGAGGAAGGTGAGAGCAGCAGCTCCAGGGGCATCGTGGAGGTGTGTCCCGACACCCACAGGTGAGCGGGACAACGGCTCCTTATGCAGGGCCTGATCCCCCCAGCAGCAGGTAAAACTGCCCTTTAACAGGAGGAAACCTGGAGCAGGACCTCCTTTCTGATGGTTGGCTGGGCGGAGAAAGTGGGGGCGGAAATCTTGGCTGTCAACATAGGAGAGGAGGGGTCAGTGGGGTCAGAGGTCAGCAACGGATGCAGAGGGGCGGGGGGGCATAACCCACAGAAAAAGGTGTAAACATCATCATTGACCTACTGGGGGGGGGATAAATATGATAATTATGTCCCCCTGAGGACCTGGTAGGTCAGGAGAAGAACTTTAAAAATGCCTCTTAACTTATGAGCAACAAAGGAAGAGGCGCCAGTAGAGGAGTCATGTGATCTCTGTGGTCACCTGGACCCGGACGGGTTCCTCATCACCTCTTCCCCATGTTCATGTCGGTGTGGATGTTACTCAGCGCGGCCACCAGGGGGCGCCCGCGCCTCATGGATGTTACTCAGCGCGGCCACTAGGGGGCGCCCGCGCCTCATGGATGTTACTCAGCGCGGCCACTAGGGGGCGCCCGCGCCTCATGGATGTTACTCAGCACGGCCACTAGGGGGCGCCCGCGCCTCATGGATGTTACTCAGCACGGCCACTAGGGGGCGCCCGCGCCTCATGGATGTTACTCAGCGCGGCCACCAGGGGGCGCCCGCGCCTCATGGATGTTACTCAGCGCGGCCACCAGGGGGCGCCCGCGCCTCATGGATGTTACTCAGCGCGGCCACCAGGGGGCGCCCGCGCCTCACCTTGCAGCATAAATCAACGCTCCCTCCACCACCCGATCCTAATAATCTGTTCATGCAGGATCACTCGGTTCCTGGAGAAGCCCGAGGGAGGCCTGACGGCATCTCGGCTGGCCAGCGTCGTCTTCTACTGCATCCGAAGGAACTCGCTGTCCCACCTGTCCGACTTCCTCAGCCTGCACCCGCCGACGGCCGGACGGAGCCTGGGACAGTTCTGGGTGTGTTTAGCACGGCGGCGGCTAATGAGCGGCTGGTGACTGACGGCTGTTTCTGCTCAGGAGTGGCTCGTTAACCACAGGCAGCTGGAGGTGTTCGGGATGAAACTTCCCTCTGGCTTCCAGCTGATTGGACAAGTGGTTGGTGTCATCATCATCATCATCATCATCATCATCATCATCATCGTTATGACCACGATCATGCGTGGACGCCGCGGTCCTGACGCCGTGTCCTGATCTCCGTCTCCTCAGGGCCTCCCAGACTACACCAAGTGGCTCACACACTACTCCACCAAGAAGCGGGACCATCCCGCCGAGCCGATCGTGTGCCGGTCCTACGCCAGGTAGGAGCTCAGGTCTTGTTGCTCCTGGTCACCGCTGACCAGAAGAGGTTAAAGGTCACTCGTGTGTTGCCTCAGAGTGGGATTGATGGGAAATCCCTCGGACGGGTTCAATGGGAAAACCATCGCCATGAGCGTCTCCAACTTCTGGGCCGAGGTCACTCTGGTGGAGAGTGCGACTTTGGTAACGTGCACGTGTCCGACCAGAACATCGGTCTTTGCTCTGCGGTGCCAAACGCCGTCCTGGGCTTTTGCAGGTGTTGGTGCCTCATCCGCTCAACGATCCGACTGCGTTCGGAAGCTTGCAGGATCTGTTCTGCATCAGCAGGAAAGAAGGGTGCGTACGCCAGCAGTGCACGTGCGCGCCTGTGCACGTGCCACTCCCTCCCATCCTCTCGTTACCTCCTCCTGCAGGTACCTGGGGGGGCTGCGGCTGCTCCAGGCCACCTGTAAGAAGTTCTACCAGTTCTGCTCCAACCAAGGGTGAGTCGGGAGCATCGGCCCGATTTAAGCTGGGAAACATTTGTGGCTCCGCCTCTGTCGGGAGAGTCGGGAGTGACCGGTGTCTCCCTGCAGGATCGCACTAACGAAGCAGAACTTCACGTTAAGATACGACACCAACATTCCTCGGCAGGTGGTGAGCTCGCCTTCCGTTCCCTTCGTGATGAGTCTGACGTAGCAACAGAACCTCGTTAAACACGCTGGCCTCTGTCCCATGGTGACCTTTGCTCTTGTTTTAATAAAGGGCCTCGCTGGGAGCAGGTAAGTGACTATTTCAGACCGTTCTGGAGCTTCCTCACCTGGAGACTCAGGCTTCCTTCCTTCTCAGCGCCATCGTCTCGGCCACCCTCAAGTGCCTCATGAAGTTCTACAGCATTACAGACAACGTGAGTGACCCACAGCCGCCAGGGGGCGGGGACACGTCTGAGCGGCTAACGGGGGGCGGGGTCACGTCTGAGGAGCTAACGGGGGGCGGGGACACGTCTGAGCAGCTAACAGAGGGGCGGGGACACGTCTGAGCGGCTAACGGGGGGCGGGGACACGTCTGAGGAGCTAACGGGGGGCGGGGACACGTCTGAGCGGCTAACAGAGGGGCGGGGACACGTCTGAGCAGCTAACAGAGGGGCAGGGACACGTCTGAGCGGCTAACGGGGGGGCGGGGACACGTCTGAGCAGCTAACGGGGGGCGGGGGACACGTCTGAGCAGCTAACAGAGGGGCGGGGACACGTCTGAGCGGCTAACGGGGGGGCGGGGACACGTCTGAGCAACTAACAGAGGGGCGGGGACACGTCTGAGGAGCTAACGGGGGGCGGGGACACGTCTGAGCAGCTAACAGAGGGGCGGGGACACGTCTGAGCGGCTAACGGGGGGGCGGGGACACGTCTGAGCAACTAACAGAGGGGCGGGGACACGTCTGAGGAGCTAACAGAGGGGCGGGGACACGTCTGAGCGGCTAACAGAGGGGCGGGGACACGTCTGAGCGGCTAACGGGGGGGCGGGGTCACGTCTGAGCAGCTAACGGGGGGGCGGGGTCACGTCTGAGCGGCTAACGGGGGGGCGGGGTCACGTCTGAGCGGCTAACGGGGGGGCGGGGTCACGTGTTTGCCTCCCTGCAGGACCTCCCGAAGCCCATCCGAGCCAATTTCATCCTGAACGTGGAGACCGACGAACTCTTCATCACGGCTGGTCTGCAGGACAGAGTGGTGCAGGTGAGCCGGGCCGGGGGAGCCGGGCCGGGCTGGGGGGGCTAGCGTTGCGTCGCTACAGCACCAACCCTCTCTTCCTCCGCAGGTCTACGAAGGTTTAGTCTACATGGACTTCAGCAGGACGCTGATGGACGAGCACGGCTACGGTGGGACACTGCTCCTCTGTAAACGCTGAACTTTCGGTCCAAACATGCGGTTCTGTCCTCGACCCACCAGGGAGCTACGTGTCCATGGACATGGGGGCGCTGCCTCCGTTCTGGCTGGCCTACCTGAGTGACCCCAGCGACTCCGGACGCATCCACAGCAACATCAGGCAACGCTGGCTCAGCGGTTCGTCCTCCTGCCAAAGTTCTGACCCGGCTGAGGGGGAGGGGGGGGGGGGGGGGGGGGCTGGTCTCCGCCCACGCCAGCGCCCTCCTTTGGCTCCTCCCATCGCACGCATGCGTGACCACACCTGTGTTTTCACAGGGGAACCTCTGGTAGTGGAGGCGATGAGGACGTTCGCTGAGCTCACCGATCGAGCCAGGGTCGCCCTGGAGAACCGGGACTGGACCACCCTGGCGCAGCTGATGGACCAGAACTTTGAGCTGCGCAGGTAGAACCGCTGCTTTGACTTTGAGGAATCCTTCATCTCCCACGTGAATCTCTCCCTCAGGACCGTCTACACGGACGAGTGTCTCGGGCCGGGGAACCTGAAGATGGTCCGGCTGGCGAAGAAGGTCGGTGCTGCTAAATGTCTGCAGGCTACAGCAGATGAGTTGGGTCAGAACATTTTGTTGGGTCTCACAGTTCGGCTCGGCGGTGAAGCTGCCGGGCAGCGGAGGAGCCGTGGTGGGCCTGTGTCCGGACCCCACCCAGCTGGTAAGAGTGCCGGGCTCGGCTCCGCGGGTCTCCGGACCTCCTGATGTTCTGTGTGTGAGTGACGCGGGCTGTTCGACCCACTAGGTGGCGCTGAGACAGGCCTTCCAGGAGGCCGGCTGCGTCTTCTGCCTCCTGACGCCTTTTAACCCCGCAGCCAACGCCGACCCGCCCACCCAGCGCCAGGCGGCCCAGCGGAGTGGACCCGGCACCGGTCCATGAGTCCGGGGTGATGATTGGAACGGAACCACCTGTTTTAATCCTGATAGGAATCATTTATATCTATTATTTTGTCATTTATGTCTCACATGAAAAGCTCATCGGGACCAAATGTTTCCCAATAAGGAAGTGAATGAATGTTGCTCTCTAATTAAATAATTATTTATCTCGCTCATGTCGTCTGAATGGATTTTACACGCGCGCGCGCGCGCACACACACACACACACACACTTATGGCCCTGTATAAACCAACAGTTCAGGCTCAGGAACCGTCACAGCTTGAATAAACCAGAACCGAGCTCTGGAGGGGGTGAAAGCGTCGGTGCTGCATTCGTCGGTTCCTCCAGGGGGCGGAGGAGCGGCTGCGCCTCAGTCTCCGCCCGCTCCGCTCCGCTCCCCGCCCGGACGCGCCGGCGGCTCGTGCACCAGCCGGAGCGTCTCCCCGGCGCAGGTTCTGGTGCCGGTCGTAGTCAGCGGACCATGGCTGCCAAGGAGGACTTCTACAGTAAAATCCTCCCGCGGAGGCTCCGACAGAACCGACCGGGCTCCATCAAATGCGGCTCCAGCCTGGACGTGCTGCTGTCCATGGGCTTCCCCAGACCGAGGGCGTAAGTACGCGCACCTGCACGCACACGCACCTGCACACGCACCGGGACACCGTGTGAGCGGTGCTGCTTCACATCCACGCCAGAACCTCCGGGACCGGGGTAATTCCGAGGTGAATGATTAAAATGGTGCAAAAGGCTCAAACATTTAAATGTGAACGAGATTGAGAAGTAAAAGTTTCTAAAACATCCAGAAGTTTCTCCTCCTCCAGAACCTCGATGGAGACGCGGGCAGTTTAGTCTCGGTTCTTTTCATTTTAGCCCTCGTTGAGAATGACGCCTTTTATGCTGCCCCGATGCCCCCATCCCCCCCCCCTCAATGGAGCAACTGTCCTTGACTGGGCCACATCTGGGAGTTCACATCCGTCCTGCCCCCCCCCCCCCACTGTAAACACTAATCTGGAGCAGCGGCGGGAGGAAGCAGGAAGCCAGGCGTATTTTCAGCTCCAGGCACCGTCCAGGGGCAGTGGGCCGGGTCGGTGCTGGATGGTCCAGAGCTGCTTGTGCTCCACAGACCAAACACAATGGCTGCTCCCTGATTCTAGGTCACTGGTTCAGTGGGGGGGGGGCAGGGATTCTCTGGCTCCACACAATATGCAGCATTTCTGAGGCCGACCGGTCCTGGTTCAGGTCCCTGGGTCAGGTCCCTGGGTCAGGTCCCTGGACCAGGTCCCTGGACCAGGTGGGGGATCTGGAGCAAACCATGCTGGCTGAAACATCTGGGTCTGACTCCGCCCAGCTGCGGTTCTTGGCCTAACCTGGACCCTGTTTCCCAGGGTGGTCCAGACGGAAGCTTTCATCAGGTGGATCCCTCCTCTGGGATCTTTGTGTTCCTCCTGATTTTAGAAACGTGCACGTCCTCCATTACTGGCAGTTTCTGCTTCAGCGTGTGCACGTGCACTTTGAGCCTCCTGACTCAGCCCAGCCACAGATTCATATTTCCCTTTTCTCTCTGTGCTGATCGTGTGTTTTCTGACCCGTTTCTCAACGGCCGTCTGCGTAGGAAGTGTGTGTGTGTGTGTGTGTGTAGTGTGTGTGTGTGTGTAGTGTGTGTGGCCGAGGTTAGCGTGTTTGCTGAGTCAACGCGTCACAGCTCCCGTGACCGAGTGAGTCCTCCTCTTCTGTACTGTTGGAGGATCTTTGAGAGCTTTCATGCCTTCAGCGGGCCGGTTCTGGACAGGTCATGTGATGCGTCTGTCCATTTCATCATGTTCCGAGCTCAGAACAAGGTGGTAGAAATGTCATTACCCTGACCCTGAACCCTGACCCTGAACCCTGACCCTGACCCTGACCCTGACCCCGAACCCTGACCCCGAACCCTGACCCTGACCCTGAACCCTGACCCTGACCCAGTCATCTGGGGACAGTTTCTGCTTTATTTTGAGCAGGACAGAGTTGAGAGGATCAGGAATTAAAGTAGATTTGATGTGACATTTAATCTCATTTCCAATTGAATGTGGACTGTGTGTGTGTGTGTGTGTGTGCGTGTGTGTGTGTGTGTGTGTGTGTGTGTGTGGGCCCGTGTGTGTGTGTGTGTGTGTGTGTGGGCCCGTGTGTGTGTCTGTTGTGTGAGGACGGGACCATCTGTGCCTGCTGTGTATTTTGCCACCACAGCTCCTGGAGCTGCTCCAGCTCCCAGCGAGGCGCTGACAGGAAGTGCCGCCATCTTGAGCCGCCTCCTTCCTGCTGCTCCGGGAACCTAAAATGACTCCAACGTTCTGGAGGCCAGTTCTGGCTCCAGAGCAGGAGGAGCCTGGTGGACCTGCAGAGGTCACATCCAGCCCCCTGAGGTCCCCTCAGCAGCTGCTGGGGCCTCCTGGTGGGGCCTCCTGCTGGGGCCTCCTGGTGGGGCCTCCTGCTGGGGCCTCCTGGTGGGGCCTCCTGCTGGGGCCTCCTGCTGGGGCCTCCTGGTGGGGCCTCCTGCTGGGGCCTCCTGCTGGGGCCACAGTCAGCAGCTTTAATCCAACATGGATGGAGCTGGGATGAGAGGTCACCCCTCAGGAACATGCTCTCCTTTGGTGGGGGGGTCCCAGACCCAGACCCAGACCCAGACCCAGACCAAGACCCACCACAGTTAGAACATCTAAACCAGTCCAATGTGGAGCCCTTTTCCTGGTATTGTGACAGTTTTATTTTAAGGAAGCAAAGCAGCAACTGGAGGGATTCTTCTGGGAACAGGAAATGGAAGAGGAAAGAGGAACAGGAAGAGGAAAGAGGAAGAGGAAGAAGAGGAACAGGAAGAGGAAGAAGAAAGAGGAAAGAGAAACAGGAACAGGAAGAGGAAGAGGTCTCTATCTGTGACTGGTGACTGCTCGGACGCTGATTTTGGGAATGCGACAAGGTGAAAGTCCCATTTTTTGACATTAGACGGGAATCAAGACAAGAATTTTCCAAGTTCTTAGAGGGAAGAAGAGGGTGTGCTGAAGGTGTTTTGTTGTGACTCTTGTCCTTTAGCACAGCAACATGCTAACACTGGTCTCTTATGTAGCAGCTTCCCGTCATTGTGTGTGTTTCTGGGACACACTCGTCTCGTCCGAGCTCACGTGGACGTGTTGCTCCTCCGTCCTGTCCCAGCAGTCGCCGGCGGCTTCTTTGGGGTCGGAAAACTCGCCTTCACATCTCTGTGGGTGAAGCTGCACCAGTGGTTTTCTCAACGCCGACTCATGCTAATTAGGTGCTAAAACTGAGCGTGGCAGCATGTTCTCAGGTTCTGGGGGGGGGGGGGGGCACAGAGTCGCCAGGAGACCTTTTAGAGAGCTTTTATGTGTCTGAAGCACCAGATGAAATGGTTTTATCACAGTTTTCCCCCAGTTTCACTGTGGCAGCAGCCAATCAAAGCAAGAACCTTTACAGATCAAAGGAACATCAAAGAACACGTTAACGTAGCTGTGTCTTTTCATTACGTTCTGTATCTCAGCTCCAAATCAGCTGCTTTCTGCCCTTCAGAGGGAAAAACGAGGGCCGCGCTCCCAAATCTGGGATTATGCAGCAAAGTTGGAAGCTAAGCTAAGTAAACATAGCTTCAGCCACTAGGACCAGCAAAAGGTGCGATATTATGGGCTGCAGACGCACTTTGACCTTTGAACTCTCTGCTCACCCGGTGCACAGGTGAGGACACATGATCTTTAACAACGTTTGACCTTGTTGTTCTTCCGTCAGCAGAAACAACGACCAGCGTCCTGAATTAGCTGCGCTCACCTTTGTGAACATCATGAATCACATTTCTGAACTTTCCCTCTCAGACTGAAGGCGCTGGCGTCCACAGGAGGTCGCAGCGTGCAAGCGGCGTGCGACTGGTGAGTGTAAGCGTGGGCTGATGGACGACGGGGCCACGCATCGCCCCCTGCTGGACGGGTGCAGCTCCTGCAGTACTGAACCATTTCTGTCCCCCAGGCTGTTTTCCCACGTGGATGACCCCTTCCTGGACGACCCCCTTCCCAGGGAGTTTGTGCTGTACCTGCGACCCAGCGGGCCTCTGCAGAACCAGCTCGCTCATTTCTGGCAGCAGAGCCGCGTCACCTGTGGCAAGAACAAGGCCCACAACATTTTCCCCCACATCACCCTCTGCCAGTTCTTCATGGTGGGTCCCAGTGATCTGGCTGGATCCCTGGGGCTTCCTTGGAATACTACTAACTGGAACGTTTCATTACAGTGTTCCGACCACAATGCGGAGGGCCTGTGCGAGGCCCTGCAGGCCGCCGTCCAGCGGTGGCGAGGACGCTTCCCAAGCCCGCTGCCTCTCGAACTCTACACCTCCTCCAACTTCATCGGCCTGTTCGTTGAGGAGCAGGTGGCCGACGTCCTCAAGCAGTTTGCAGCCGACTTTGCAGCCGAGGCCACGAGGAAGGCAGGTACGAGAAGCGGGTCAGTCAGGGATCGGTCCGAGTCGCCGTCATGGGACCGGCGGCGCCATCTGTTACGGTCCCTGTGACGGTTCAGGCGCCAACGCCATAGTTACGACTCACGATGACTGAACATGTGGAATAAAACAACCAGCAATGCTGAATGAGTGCTGCTCACCTCCAGAAGTCCACGTGGAGCCTCTTAAGAAGAAGCTCCACGTCACCCTGGCCTACAACTTCCCCTCCAGTCGCCTCCCCTCCCTGGAGAAACTGGCCAAAGGCATCGAGGTCCAGCTTGGCTGCGATTGGCTGGTGGTCCTGTTCTCCCGGGACATCCGCTTTGCGAACCACGAGGTGAATTCGTAGCTACCAAGTCCTGATAAGTACGATTCCAAAGGAAGTGTAACGCGTTGGCTCCTCCCCAGACGCTGAGGGTGATGTATCCCTACACGCCTCAGAACGAGGACGAGCTGGAGCTGGTTCCTGGCGACCACGTCTTCGTGTCCCCAGTGGACCAGGGCAGCACCATCGAGGGCTGGCTGTTCGGCTCCTCGCTGGCCTCCGGCCGGGCCGGGCTGCTGCCTGAGAACTACGTCAGCGTGGCGGACGAGTGCGACACCTGGGTGCTCCACGGGTGAGCGGCGTGGAGCGATGGCGCCCTGACGCAGCCTCACCTTGAACTAGCAAACACAGGCTGACTGTTGTCCTCCTCTGCAGCTCACACTCCTTCTTCAGCTGCGTTCCTGCTGACAGAACCAGCAGGAACAGAGGGATGTTTGACAGCCGACGCCCGGAAACCAGCGGCCCCGGAGACACGCCCACCCTCAGCCTGATCTGCCATCCCATGCAGGTGCTCTCAGGCTCAGCGCCGCGGTGGCTTTGCATTAGCCGGTTGCTCACGGATGCGTCTACCCTCTGGCAGGTCCTGCGCCTCAGCGCCAGCCACTCTCGCCAGCCCACGAGGACGCTGTTCATCTGCCGCCACGGCGAGAGGATGGACGTGGTGTTTGGGAAGCACTGGCCGTCCCTCTGCTCCGACAGCCAAGGTCAGACGGCCCCATTTTAACTGACCTGCTTCAGAGGTGCCTCAGAAGAGTGTGACCACCTCTAAAAATATAAATCTCTGTGTAAATCACTGTTTGATCGATCATTTATCGATTAGGAGAATCAGCTTAGAAATATGAACAACAGCGCCCTCCCCTGGTTGGCCGTAGTAACGCATGTTTAATCATCATCATCATCATCATCATCATCATCATCTCTGATCCCAGTCCCACCGTATTGATCGCGTCCTTGTTGCTATGATACTGTGCAGGCAGGTACGTCCGCTCTAATCTCAACATGCCGCCCAGTCTGCCGCTGTGGGGAGACCGGACAGATTACGACATGGACTCTCCCATCACGGTGTTCGGAACCACGCAGGCTCGGCTCGTGGGTGCGTCTCCGGGGACGGACAGTAACAGTAACATAGTCGCTGGTAGTAAAACGTGCGCTCTTCCAGGCGAGGCCCTGCTGGAGAGCAACACCGTTATAGATGCCGTCTACTGCTCTCCGTCGCTGAGGTGCATCCAGACCGCCCAGAACATCCTGACAGATAGGTCCAGTCTCGCATTTGCACGAGGCTCCGCCGAGCTGTTGCACGAGTCTCCGCCGAGCTGTTGCACGAGTCTCCGCCGAGCTGTTGCACGAGGCTCCGCCGAGCTGTGATGAGCCCTGTTGGTGCACACAGGAATGCAGCAAGATACCAAGATCAAAATGCGAGTGGAGCCGGGCCTCTTTGAATGGACCAAGTGGGTTTCTGGCAGCTCCCTGCCCGGGTGGATCCCTCTCTCGGACTTGGCTGCTGCTCAGTTCAGTGTGGACGTGAGTTACAGGTGAGCTCCAGGTCCCTTTGGAAGCCTAAAACCTTCAGGAGGGGTCTAAATGTCTGGGGTCTGCAGACCGCTGGTTCCTGCCGGCCGGCTCGCCGTGTCCGAGCCGTACGAGAGCTACATGAGCCGGAGTTTCCAGGTGACCAAAGACATCCTGTCGGACTGCAGGAGCGGCGGTGAGGGACGGACGCGAGGCGCCGCAGCATCTGGAAGAGGCTCTGCTTCATTGTTTGATCTTGGATCCTGTCCACGTTTCCGCCCTCTGTAGGAAGCAACGTGCTGATCGTGGCCCACGCGTCGTCCCTGGAGGCCTGCACGCGCCAGCTGCAGGGCCGCAGCCCGCTCAGTCCCCGGGACTTCGTCCAAGTCGTCCGAAAGGTCGCGTCCACCAGAGTTTCCATCTGGAAGGAAGCGGCCAGACTGCAGAGGTAACCTTTGTTTTCTCTGGGTTCAGGTTCCGTACCTGGGATTCTGTTGCTGCCAGGAGCAGCGGGACACGGGGGTGTGGCAGCTGGTGGACCCGCCCATCCTGCCCCTCACGCACGGCCCCAACCACAGCTTCGCCTGGAGGGAGACGCTCCTGCAGGACTGACGTCAGTCCGGTCCGGACGGGTCGGTCCGGTCCAGGACGGGTCGGTCCGGTCCGGACGGGTCAGTCCGGTCCGGACGGGTCAGACCGGTCCGGACGGGTCAGTCCGGTCCGGACGGGTCAGACCGGTCCGGACGGGTCAGACTGGTCCGGACGGGTCAGAGCGTTCCCCAGCTCACCAGGAAACCCTTCCAGGCTTCCTCGGACTCTTCCAGAGAGGAGGAAGACCAAAGCTCTTGCTCAGATTTCCATTCGTTTCTCAGAACTTTCACCTAGATGCAGATGGACGCGACTTCTCCACAACTTTTGAGAATTCCAACATTTTTGGACCAGTTGAGTCATTTCTAAGCGACTAAAGTTTCACCTCAGCCTGCCGTTAGCGCGGCGCTAGTGGCAGCAGCGTGCACCCCAGTGCTAGCACGCTAGCTTGTATTGCCAGGCTATGCTAGTGGTGGGCGGTCATGTGGCACCAGGTCCACCTTCATTAGTCCATTAGTGTTGCTCAACCACCCTTGATCATGGCTGCAGACACATCTGGGGCTCCGCTGGCGTCCCCCCGGCCACACATGTAGCACTTCCTGCCGGGCAGCGGGCCTGTTCCCATGGAAACAAGCCACTACTGAAACCGGAGCTTCTGGATTCAGGTGCAGCATGTTGTTGTTGTTTGTTTGTTTGTTGAGTGGTCCCCAGGAGCCTTAACGCAATACGAACGTCATGCTTTTGTTTCTGTTCCCATCGTTCCAGATGTGAACTCCAAGATCAAAGACTTTTTCTACATAAAAGGCCTTTTTCTCTCGGCCTTTGATAGTGACACCTCCGGCCACACCCACGTGTTTTTGACTCTTTTATTTTTTACAAAGACAAACTGTATCGTTCCTACAATGTGATGATAAATGAACCTACTTTCATTCTGTAAAGTTCTGGGAGTTGTTCCAATGCAATCAGGAGAAAAACAGACATAAAAGCAGAAGTTGGGATCTGGTGGACACGGCCACGCCCACCACGTGGAAAACATGTGCAGGGTTCGTTCCTCACAGGGCGTTTTCATCCAGGGGTCAGAGGTCACTGGACAGCCACGCTGGGGGTTGAGAGTTTAGGGTGGAGGGAAGCAAATGAAGCTGATGAGAATATTGGTGGAAACGTCTCTGACCCGACGTCATGCAGGTTCTGTCACTGGGGCTCGGTGCTGGACGAGCCCACGATCCCGTGCTGACGCAGCAGGTTCCTCAGGATCTGGTTCTTGGACTTCCAGTCTTCTATCTGAGAAGGAGAGCGTGGTTAATGTGGACTCAGAGGCTTGGGCCCCCCCAGCCCCCCCCCGGCTCTGGAGCGCTACCTCCTGCCTGAGCAGCTGGTTGTCGATCCGGACCCGGTCCAGGGCGCCCACGTCCTCCCCCAGCTTCAGGTTGCTCTGGCGCAGCTCCTTGATGTACTCGCAGGCCTTGGACAGGATTCCTCCTTTGCTCTGAAAGAGAGAGAGGCCGGGATGGCAGGACGGCCTCTGCAGGCCCGGGCCCGCCCCACCTGTCCGGGCTCACCTGTCCCGTCTTGGTGTAGTCGATGTTGCAGTCCGGGATGGTCTTGGACAGCTGCACGATCCAGTTGTTGATCTTGTCTCTGCGCCGGCGCTCCACTGTCAGATCAAAGAAACATGGGTTTACTCTGGCGACACCAGGAAGAGAGCGTCTCCGCGGCGCCGCTGACCCTCGTTGTGCTGCGCTCGCCTCTTCTCGTCCCGGGAACCTCGAGGAGCCTCCTGCTTCCTGGGAAACCACGAGAGAGGTCAAAGGTGAAGGGGTCAACTGTGCGTTGGTCAGGATGTGGGCGGGTACGTACGCGATGTACGGCTGCGTGCGGGGGGCGATCGACCTCTGGCTGGAGCCCGTTAAAACCTCCTGGGGCGACATCATCACATACACCTGCCCTGTGGGCGTGGTCTGGCCCAGCAGCGTGTCGGAGGCCTGCACGGTGGTCACCATGGTTCCCGAGGTAGCCTCGGCGATGGTGGCAGGGTAGTAGGCGTACTGGGCCTCGGCGCCGCCGTCTCCCTCCAGCCCGTCCGTCTGCGAGAACACAGCCTAGCATAAAGACACCGTTCACACCTGTTAGAAGGCCGACGGGGAGGGGCTCCGCACGCGTCACTGGCCCCGCCCACGCTCCGCACCGGTCACTGGCCCCGCCCACGCTCCGCATCGGTCAGTGACCCCGCCCACGCTCCGCACCGGTCACTGGCCCCGCCCACGCTCCGCATCGGTCAGTGACCCCGCCCACGCTCCGCACCGGTCAGTGACCCTGCCCACGCTCCGGTCACTGGCCCCGCCCACGCTCCGCATCGGTCAGTGACCCCGCCCACACTCCGCACCGGTCACTGGCCCCGCCCACGCTCCGCACCGATGAGTGACCCCGAGTGACCCCGCCATGGCGGACAGGTGTTGCTTTAAAACCATGTTGGACGCCCCCCCCCCCACACCCAGCCTGGGCCTGAGTCCCCCCTCCTCAAACCGACGGTATGGGAGGCTGTGAAAGGGCGCCGGTACTCTACCTGTGTGACTAAAAGGGCGGCGGTACTCTACCTGTGTAACTAAAAGGGCGCCAGTACTCTACCTGTGTGACTAAAAGGGCGGCGGTACTCTACCTGTGTAACTAAAAGGGCGCCAGTACTCTACCTGTGTGACTAAAAGGGCGCCGGTACTCTACCTGAGTAACTAAAAGGGCGCCGGTACTCTACCTGAGTAACTAAAAGGGGCGCCGGTACTCTACCTGTGTGACTAAAAGGGCGCCGGTACTCTACCTGTGTGACTAAAAGGGCGCCGGTACTCTACCTGTGTGACTAAAAGGGCGGCGGTACTCTACCTGTGTGACTAAAAGGGCGCCGGTACTCTACCTGTGTGACTAAAAGGGCGCCGGTACTCTACCTGTGTGACTAAAAGGGCGCCGGTACTCTACCTGTGTGACTAAAAGGGCGGCGGTACTCTAAAAGGGCGGCGGTACTCTACCTGAGTAACTAAAAGGGCGCCGGTACTCTACCTGTGTGACTAAAAGGGCGCCAGTACTCTACCTGTGTGACTAAAAGGGCGCCGGTACTCTACCTGAGTAACTAAAAGGGCGGCGGTACTCTAAAAGGGCGGCGGTACTCTACCTGAGTAACTAAAAGGGCGCCGGTACTCTACCTGTGTGACTAAAAGGGCGCCAGTACTCTACCTGTGTGACTAAAAGGGCGCCGGTACTCTACCTGAGTAACTAAAAGGGCGCCGGTACTCTACCTGTGTGACTAAAAGGGCGCCAGTACTCTACCTGAGTAACTAAAAGGGCGCCGGTACTCTACCTGAGTAACTAAAAGGGCGCCGGTACTCTACCTGAGTAACTAAAAGGGCGCCGGTACTCTACCTGTGTGACTAAAAGGGCGCCAGTACTCTACCTGTGTGACTAAAAGGGCGCCGGTACTCTACCTGTGTAACTAAAAGGGCGCCGGTACTCTACCTGAGTAACTAAAAGGGCGCCGGTACTCTACCTGCGTAACCGTCTGACCTGCTGCTGGGAACCCAGTGACCAGACTAACCGCAGCAGCTCCGTCCGTCTGACCCTCCAGCTGGCCGTCGGACACCTGGATCACTCTGTATGTAACCTGGAACACGAGACAAACCCGCCGTGCTGAAGCATAAATCCTCTCAGGGACACTCGCGCGCACACACACGCACACCTGAAGAGGCTCCTCACCTGGCCGCCTGTTCCTTCCGTCTTGAAAACATACTTGATAGGCTGGTCACTGAAGGTGGCTGCAGACTGAATGGTTGCGATGGCTGCCGGATCCTCGGCTGTGGCTACGGACCCTGGAGGAGCACGAGGAAAACGGGTACAGGTGCGGCTTCAGGGCACAGGTGGGGCGGGAGAACCGCCGGACATTGTCCTTACCTTCCTCGCAGACAGCGACGTTTCCATCAGGTTCGGGACTTTTTTGTTGGCTGCACACACACACGCACACACACACACACGCGTTAAGCAGCTGATTAAATCAGCCACCGACGGATCTCGCCGGGGGAGTCGTGCTGTCACTCCCCGGTAATGGCGGAAGTTGTCCCGCTCACCTCTTCATGTCTGCCCGCAGTCTCGGTGGAGGCGACCGCCTTCGCGCTCTCCCAAAGCCAGGCTGGGGCGAAGTTCATAAGTTTAACGGAAACACCGAAGGAGGGTTTTTGCTCGATTATGTGCGGCGATCCGACTCTACTCAACCACGAAGGTGAAACAAAATGTGAAACATAGTGTGTTTTTTTTTTTTACAGACAATTGTCGTTGTTGCTAGCAGCGACCTGCGCGAGCGCACGACTAAACGGAAGTTGACGAGTTTTGCCTTCAAAATAAAACTTGTAATCTTTTAAAATGGTAAAAACAAACATAAAAACCGCGCAGAAAATCTGACTTAAATCACACAGTTCACGAGTGTTAAAGATTAAAAGTATATATGGGCTCTACCGTGACGTTGTTGCCCGTTAATCTTTCAAAAAGTGCGTAACTGCGCGCTACTTTTCAGGCCCAGGCCGGAACTCGGATGTTTTAATGCGTTCAAGGCGACACGGTAAAAAGCCTTTCTTCACTAATACCGTTTGGTCCCAGAGGTTTTTACAGATGTTTAAAACAACACTTTCCTTTCCCTTTGTAGATACAGTGTCTGCGATGGTGCCTGGACGCAGTGTAAATGTGCAGGCAATGGTTTAAAATCGTACACAGCATCAGATTGTGAGGAATATAAGGACAAAGATCTACTCACACTGCAGTGGTCCCTCCCCCGATATTTGTCAACAGACCGCCAGACTGTCGGAAGTACGCATGCGCGACAGCGAATTAAATAAGAGTCAGGATATTTGTTTTTTCTGTTTCCCCCCCATACAAATTATGACTACATGTACAGAACACATTCCTGCACACGGATGAAACACTGCGGCCAAGCCAGTACTCGCCAACAGTTCTGCAGAAGCAGTAAAGCCAACTCGAATTGCACTTGCTCTGTGTATACGAGGCATTACGGTAAACAGCATAAAGATAAAAGCGACTTTCTCTTGAATTTGTTTCGATCAGTACTCCTGAAGGTCTTCCTGGAGTGTTCATCATAACAATAATGTGTGACAAAGTGACTTTAGTAACAAGCAATTTTGGCTATGATGAAAACATTTGGGGAATTTCCCCAATTTCTAGGGGTTAGGTTAGGGTTAAGGTTAGAGTTGGGGGGTTTGGTCAGGGTTAGGATTAGTGATAGGGTTAGGGATTCTAGCTTCCCTAATCCCAGGATTCCTAGTTATAACTCAATAATTCCACTTCAGGCTGATAGCACTCGACCCCAGGACATCCCTCACCTAATTTTAGAAAAGTTTGGCGTAGCATTTTTTAAAAACCTTCAAAAATTGAGATTGTGCTTTAAAATGTACCTGCTGTCAGATTCATATTTTTGGGAAATTCCTAGTGATCACAGGATGATTCCATAATGGTCACTACAGTGCACAGCTACTAAACAGTAAATGAAGATTCTGGTTCTGGTGGATCTGCACATCAGCCTCTCCAGTGCTCTCTGCTGCCACAGTCCATTGAGGACCATTCAGTGGTCAGTTGATGTAACTGCAATTATTTTTCCTCTGAATCCAAGATGGCCGATAATACTGAAAATGTACTGAAAATAACTGAAAATGTCATTTCTGTGAACGGATATGAGCAAATCCTGAGACACCTGCACTTTGAGGATAACCAGCCGCTGAACATGATGGGCTCTTCAAAATCAGACCATTGCTAAGTGCACTTAAACATTCAAGGCAGCAGACCCTGAAGAATTTCAGATCATTTATTTCAAAGCACTGCTGCCCATCAAAGACTACACACCAAACAAGGCCAAACCCTGGGGAGTGAAGGTGATGCCAACAGACGGGTCCAGAAGGAAAAGATGATGATGATGCTCCAAAAACCTTCTCTGTGGCCCTTTACAACCAACACATGGGTGGGCTTGATCTTGTTGACCGACGTCTGGTGATGGACGCCCACAGGTGTGCCTCTACCTGATGTCTGATGAGACTCCTCCTCTTCACAGACCCAGTGGGACCCGTGAGGTGGAGAGCAGTCATCACAGTAGCCCGTCAGGGCCCGTTTCAGTAGCCCGTCAGGGCCCGTTTCAGTAGCCCGTCAGGGCCCGTTTCAGTAGCCCCTTTAGGGCCAGTTTCAGTAGCCCGTTAGGGCCCGTTTCAGTAGCCCGTTAGGGCCCGTTTCAGTAGCCCGTTAGGGCCAGTTTCAGTAGCCCGTTAGGGCCCGTTTCAGTAGCCCCTTTAGGGCCAGTTTCAGTAGCCCGTTAGGGCCTGTTTCAGTAGCCCCTTTAGGGCCAGTTTCAGTAGCCCCTTAGGGCCCGTTTCAGTAGCCCCTTAGGGCCCGTTTCAGTAGCCCGTTTCAGAGCCTAAAGTATCAGCCGTGTTTTCTTCCAACATGCTAATATTTGGGCTTGGTGACCCTGTCTAGGGGACACTCGTGGTTCCTCCTGTTGGGGACCGTTTAGGGACACATTGAGCTGTGAGAACCATGAGTGTCATCGGTTCTCTTACTCGCGCCTCCTCGTTGAAATATCCCCCAAGTTGTTGAAATGGTTTTCAAAGCATAAAAGGAAAAAGGCTTTCATCTTTACAATAGAACACAAGTTAATTCATGTTTACGTGAAGTTTTATGATGCGTGCATGTGCGCTGGCCTGGACACGTGTCATGAGTCCTCCATGGTCTCCTCCATGGTCTCCTCCATGGTCTCCTCCTTGGTCTCCTCCTTGGTCTCCTCCATGGTCTCCTCCTTGGTCTCCTCCTTGGTCTCCTCCATGGTCTCCTCCTTGGTCTCCTCCATGGTCTCCTCCATGGTCTCCTCCTTGGTCTCCTCCATGGTCTCCTCCATGGTCTCCTTCATGGTCTCCTCCTTGGTCTCCTCCATGGTCTCCTCCATGGTCTCCTCCTTGGTCTCCTCCATGGTCTCCTCCATGGTCTCCTCCATGGTCTCCTCCTTGGTCTCCTCCATGGTCTCCTCCATGGTCTCCTCCATGGTCTCCTCCTTGGTCTCCTCCATGGTCTCCTCCATGGTCTCCTCCTTGGTCTCCTCCATGGTCTCCTCCATGGTCTCCTCCTTGGTCTCCTCCATGGTCTCCTCCATGGTCTCCTTCATGGTCTCCTCCTTGGTCTCCTCCATGGTCTCCTCCATGGTCTCCTCCTTGGTCTCCTCCATGGTCTCCTCCATGGTCTCCTCCTTGGTCTCCTCCATGGTCTGACAGCGTTAATGTCACAAAACTCTTCAAATTATTCACGGACATTTGCATTTCTTGGAGTTTGGTTTAAGACTCTCATATTTTTGCTGAGGTTTCTCGTCTGCTGTCTGTAGATATAGAAGCATTTATTTGGAAACGTACATCCTCTCATCGTTCTTATCTATTCTAATTAGTGACCAGAACTTTCAGATGGTCCCAGGAACTTTAGTTGTGCCCCAGTGGAAAAAAGTCCGAGATGAGTCAAAAACACACCGTTGTCCTTGTTTCAACAAACCCTTTTATAGACAACTTAAAAGTGCAAATGTATATTTGAATGCATAGATGCTCGTTTTGGAGAAGCTCTGGCTCATGTTGGCTGCCCGTCTGTGAGGAGGACCCCCCACAGAGACAGGACCACAGCAGGCCACAGCAGGTCTGGAGCTGGGTGCAGCAGGAAGCAGGAAGCGCTCGTACAGTCCCTGATGCGTTCTGAGGGCACAACAGGAGGAGAGTGAGTGCGACACCACGCATGCAACAGGCTCGGGGTATACAGGCGCATCACACAGGACTTTAGGGAGTGGAACCAATGCCCCTTCGGTGCAGGGTGGAGCATCTGGAAACGGAATACTAACGCTTTCCTTGGCGTATGCTGTAGTCGATGGTGATGTGTTTGGATTCATTCCGGTTCCGGCGCGTCAGCGTGCAGTTGTAGCTCGTGGTTGTGTTGCTGTACAGCACAGGGTGATTTGGAAGAACAATCCGACACTTCCTGTCAGGCTCTGTGGATATCTTGGACCCTTTAGATGTGAAGAAGTCACAATCATAGGGGGGGGAGTCCTGACAGTCTGCATAATGGCACCTCAACCTGGAACACATCACAAGGCTGCGTTACTGCACACAAGCTAGTTTCATGGTTGAGCTCTAAGCTCCTCCCACTGGGCGGAGCAAGTAGCATCGTTGCCTCCAGATGTGGTTCCATTAGAAAAGGGTGGGCAGCTACTGGGGCAGCTACTGGGGCAGCTACTGGGGCCGATGCTGGGGCAGATACTGGGGCAGATGCTGGGGCAGATCGTGTTGTGTGAAATGATGGACGAGGTGATTGGACCTGAGACTGTTGTTGAGGACGCAGGCTGAGAAAATGCCAAAGTCTCCTTGCTTTTTGCCAGATGTGGAACCTGTAACCACATGGAACGGCAGCTCAGATAAACCACAGGATTAAAAAGAAAACAGCATCTCTGATAATCATTAATCTAGGGTTAGGGTTAATCTCCATCTCCAAGCTATAACGTCAGCTAACGGTCTTAAAGTCTGTCTGTTTCCATCATCTGCAGCATCTGGGACGCGTCCCTGAGCAAATGTCGCCCATCAGCCCCCCAGATGTGCGTCTTTCCTCAGGAAAGCTTCACAACATGAACCAGATACGTGTTCGCTCTCCTCTCCTCGCTCCTCCACTCACAGACGCACTAATCACTAACCACCGGATGCTTTCTAATCACTTACATGACTGCACCCATTACATGAATGGGAGGACTGGAGGGGGAACTGGGACTCACATGGACGTAATTCAATCTCACAAATCTTATTTCGGCTCCTGTGCTGATTCATGGGCTCGTTACAGCAGCAGCAGCTACAAGCGTCCACGTCTCCACCACCTACTGTTGCTCTTCCCCACAGTGAAGCTTTCAATGTTGGTTTTAATGAAACACACTATCTGGGATGGTCTTACCTATGAAGAGGACCAGAGGGAAAAAGATGTGCATTTTCCTAGAGTGAGACACAAAAACAGAGTTTAACAGCAAGAAAAAGAATCTTTAATAACAATCTATGTAATTTAGCTCTGGTTCCTGAACATTTAAAGGGCTCAGATGGAGACGAAAGAGGCTGACAGTCGTCACACTGCTGCTTTAAACATCCCCTCTGAAACAGTCCCAGATCAGATGTGTGACTTTTGTAGGTGTTGTGGCTTCATTTCCTGCTTCCCGTCATCAACCTTCCAATGAAAAGTCCGTCAGCTGTACCCCAGCTGGCCCACGCACGCCTTAAAATGATTAGATAGTGTTTGAAATTAGGCAAATCTCATTGTCTTACCTTTGATCGGGGCTCCAGCTTGTTCGGTGGATGGCAGGACTCATAAAATGAGCATAATGGGCTGGGCAGGGCATGATGAGAGGAAGCTCTTAGATGGGAGGGTTGCTCTGGAGATGCCCTTAAAGAGCTGCTCTGTGGTGCAAAATAAAAGCAGATTAGTGGCAAAACGCTCCGACCAACACAATAATGAAATGGAACCCTCAAAAGAAACGTGCAGATAGAAACATTCGTACGTGTAGGGAACCACAGAGCACTCAGATGATTGATACTAGATGGTAGAACATTTGTTGATGTGTTCCATGTAATCCCAGTTTTAAACCGCCCTCTTTCATTGTTGAACGCCTCTAATCTGAAATTAGGGCTTCAGTTTCTAACGTCCTCAGAATTTGGACCATTTTACCCCACTAGTCTGACCACCAGGTGGCAGTATGCTTTAAAAAGCACCCCCGCAGCACCCCCCCCAAGGCGTGACTGACCGGGGTGTCAAACATCTCGTGCACTCAGCGTGCACACTCATACCCGGCAGTAGCCAAGATGGAAGTATTGATTGTTTTTGCTACTGATCAACACGTTGGACACGTTCCACATGTCTAATGCCAGGTATTAGCAAGTAGATGCTCCAACAACCGAAGCCCAGCGAGCGTCTGGGGGCCAGGTAGCAGCTTGGGCCGGTCCCAGACCTGGGGGAGGACTTTAGTGAGCGAGGCTCCGTTCAGAGCTCGGTAGCAGTCGTTTATTAGCGATTTAGAGGAACTAAAGGATCAGGGAAAAGATGATGTATTTCACATCTGCTCTGTGTGTGTGTGTGTGTGTGTGTGTGTGTGTGTGTGTGTGTGTGTGTGTGTGTGTGTGCCTGTATGTGGAGCTTTTGTCCTGCCTTTAACAGACGACTCAGCGTCACACAGACGTTTGCTGAGGCTTTGATGTCCTCTGGGCTTTGATATTGTGGGTCCCTGGATCACTAGAACCCAGGTAAGAGCATCATGTTCGCCCCTGCCAGTGGAGCAGGGTAGGTCCACACACGTTGCTGTGCACACACACGTGGTTTCTCAGACTCTGGTGTTGTGGTTCTCCTGACCATCCGTCCTCCGCACCACCGTGTGACCTCGTTACTTCCTGCATCAGGACTCATGGAGACTGTGATATCATTTCCTGGTTCCCGGTCCCAAAGGCAGCGCACGAGTCTTCAGCCACACCTTCACCAGGGTAAAATGGGTCTGGAGGAACAGCAGAAGCTCTGGGCACGTGCAGCGCCCCCTGGTGACCGACCCACTTTGTGAGAGTGGACCTCTAAGAACAGAACCAGTGGGACGTTCACGTCTGCCTTGCTGTTAGTGGGACGCTTGCATTTGTATTTACCTGAAATATGTGCACGTATTGATTAACCAGTTAGTGACGTTTGCATGGTTATTGTTTGGTAATCTGTATGTAATCTAATCTGGACAATTTGAATCCATTACAAAGGACTGGACCGTGTCCTGGGTCCAGTTCCCCTCCCTGAGCTAATGGGCTCTGAACTGTGGAGGAGTGGCGGCGCGACGGCTCGTGGTCAACGAACCAGGAAGTCTTTAAAAATATCAAAGCTTGATGCAGTCTGGAAAGATTCTGGTGGGATCTGGTGCTGGTGGGATCTGGTGCTGGTGGGATCAGCTGCTGGTGGGATCTGGTGCTGGTGGGATCAGCTGCTGGTGGGATCTGGTGCTGGTGGGATCAGCTGCTGGTGGGATCAGCTGCTGGTGGGATCAGCTGCTGGTGGGATCAGCTGACTCAGTAACTTTAATAAACGGAGAGAGTTGGTGGTCATGGAGAGCTGCTAGTTAACAGCGTTCACCACTAAACAGACCTGACGACCAGCAGCTTCACAGAGTGTTGCTGCAGGTGTGACGCAGGTGTAACCATACAGGGGTGAGCCCACAGCGCCCCCTAGAGAGAGAACACAGACGGAGCACGACCGAAGGAGCCAAACAGAACCAGGACAGATTTAATACGCTGCACTGGACCTTCAGCTGGGTCCCACACACTCAGCCGGCCTTGGAAACTGGGCCGGAACATGGATAACATGGATAACATGAATAACATGGATAACACGAATAACATGGATAACATGGATAACATGGATAACATGAATAACATGGATAACATGAATAACATGGATAACATGGATAACATGGATAACATGAATAACATGGATAACATGGATAACATGGATAACATGAATAACATGGATAACATGGATAACACGGATAACATGGATAACATGGATAACATGAATAACACGAATAACATGAATAACATGGATAACAGGGATAACATGGATAACATGGATAACATGAATAACATGGCTAACATGGATAACATGGATAACATGGATAACATGGATAACACGGATAACATGAATAACATGGATAACATGAATAACATGGATAACATGGCTAACATGGATAACATGGATAACATGGATAACATGAATAACACGAATAACATGAATAACATGGATAACAGGGATAACATGGATAACATGGATAACATGAATAACATGGATAACATGAATAACATGGATAACATGGCTAACATGGATAACATGGATAACATGGATAACATGAATAACACGAATAACATGAATAACATGGCTAACATGGATAACATGGATAACATGGATAACATGGATAACACGGATAACATGAATAACACGAATAACATGAATAACATGGCTAACATGGATAACATGAATAACATGGATAACATGAATAACATGGATAACATAAATAACATGGATAACATAAATAACACGGATAACATGAATAACATGGATAACATGGCTAACATGGATAACATGGATAACATGAATAACATGGATAACATGGATAACATGAATAACATGGATAACATGGATAACATGGATAACACGGATAACACGAATAACATGAATAACATGGATAACATGGATAACATGGATAACATGAATATGGGACATTGACAAATCTCAGTTTCCTGCCCACGTCGGACTCATTCTTATCATTTTTATCAGCGTTTTAGATTTCAGTGTGTCAGTAGTGCTGTTGCCCCCCACGTTCACCCTTAAACAGGCTTTAATCCTCGATTAATTAACGGTATCTGTGACCCTTTATCAGGTCACAAAGGTTGGTTTACATGGGAAAACTACTTTGTACTGTTTACATGATACGGTCACAATATCTCAGGATGGTTAAAGGGCAGCTGGTTGCAGCCAAGACCGCAGCAGCAACCAGCTGGTTTCGGAACGCCGTTGAGCCCAACCGGACAATTGTGACCTCTAGTTTTAGGAGTTGGTGTCACGTTTGACTGTGACTGTTGCCACTGGAACATCTCTTCCCTCTTGGCCGGTCTGATGTATATCTGTAAATGATTGGCGCTCTCATTGACCGGACACAGAGGCGTGCGTGACCGGTTGCATCAGATCAAGGGGGTGTTTCTCTAAACCAGGGACTATTTAACAGATCCTGAGGCGTTTCCCAGCCACTCGTGATGGCGCCTCCTGGAAGCCAGACGTGGGCCTGGTCGCTGTGTCTTCTTCTGAGCTGGATGGCCTTTGATCATGTGGCAGCATCGCCGTAAGTTAACCCGCTTAAACTAACCTAACGACCCGTGTGGTTGGTTCCTGGCATTCCTGTCTCTGCAGGCAGTACCTGGTGGCCATTCCTTTAATCCTGGAGGCTGAAGGGGTGTCGAGGATCTGCGCGAGCCTCCTGAAGCCCAATGAGACCCTGACCATGACTGTCTCTCTGAAATCCAAGGAGTTGAACATCACCCTGATGCAGATGGTGTCCCGGCAAGAGTTTCACATGTGCCGGGAATTCGAGGTCAGCGCTCATTTGCCAGAATTCCATTGAATTCCTTCCGGATATTAAAACAAACCGCTCTTCGCTCTTCGTGTCGCAGGTTCCTTCGATCAAGAAAGACGAGGTGAAGATGCTGGAGGTGGAGGTGCAGGGCGACACCTTTTACTCCAGAGAGTCCCAGAAAGTCCTGGTCAAACGCTTCAAACCAGCGTCCTTCATCCAGACGGACAAACCGATCTACATTCCTGGACAAACAGGTAAAGTTTATCCCTGAACATCAGCTATTGCTCAGCGGCTGTGGTGATGTTCTTGTAATCCCTGTTCATCTCTGCCAGTGCACTTCAGAGTCATCTCACTGGACTCAATGTTGAGGCCCTCGGCTCTGCTGGTGAGTCTTCCGGCCACGTTCAAGATATTCCAAGAGTTTTATTGGGATTGCACAAATGTACAAGGGCCTTGTGCGTTACTACGAGGTAACAAGATGACCTGAAACTCAAGGCCAACTAACCTGCCTGGCTCGTTCATGAAGGAATCAGCTGGTTTTGTGCTGAGTAAACACGTTTGGTTTGACCTTCCACTGGTCAAAGGTCGGTTAGCCAAAATGTCAGTTGATCCCAGGCTGTTGTCTGACTGGAACAGCTGTTTAAACATGTTGTTGTCAGTTTCACATGCTAATTCTCTTCTGTCCCTCCTGAACGTGCAGTACAACACCATCGCACTGGAGGTAAGCGCACGTGCCACCAACGCTTCTTTGACACTATATTTGCCACACTGACGTGTTTCTGGGTTTCTTTTATCCTCCAACAGGATCCCAACGGTGTCCGGATCGCACAGTGGCTCAACCAAACAGCTGAAGGTAAAATCCTGCAGCTCTCCCACAAACTGAACTCCGAAGCTGCTGAAGGGTCGTACCAGATCAGGGTGGAGGCGGATGGAGAACAGACACGGCGCTGGTTCAAGGTGGAGAAATATGGTGGGTCTGACTTTCAATGCCGCCCTTTTCCCTCCGCGGCGGGAACAATAACGCCCGTGTTCGGTCCACAGTTCTGCCCAAATTTGAGATCACGATAACGTCCGACGCTGAAGTGAACATACTGCAGGACGCATTTGAAGTTAAAGTCTGTGCAAAGTAAGGAGGAGTTTTGAACCTCCATGGCTGCCGATGGTTCAGCTGCTCCTCCTCCTCAGGTACACGTACGGACAGCCGGTGCCAGGAACCGCCATCGTTGAGGTGTGCAGGGTTCTGCGGCGATACTACATGGGCGTAAATGACCCGAATAATCCACTAGCAGGGATTTCAGAACCGTGCCACAAGCAGAGGAAGCAGGTGGGAAAAGGACGCAGAAGCATCTGCGACTGGCGCTTGTGGAGCGCCTGAACCTCCTCTTTCCTGTCTCACTCAGACCAACCGGAACGGCTGCGCCACCTTCGCTGTCCTGATGTCCCACTACACCAAGCTGGACAATAAAGTCGTGAACGATCGGCTGAAGATCACCGCCGACGTGGCGGAGGAGGGAACAGGTGAAGCGATCCGGGAGGTTTTCCTCAGGAAAGTGTAACAGCTGCTTTTCCCCACAGAGGTGAGACTCGCGCAGCAGAAGGACGTCGGCATCTCTTACACGGCCGGAACGCTGTCCTTCCTGGACACACACACAGTCTATAGGAAAGGGTCGCCCGTGAGGGGGAAGGTGAGCAGGCGCAGGCCTCACATCAGCCTGCTCCACGTCCAGGCCCAACCTGTGCTGTTGTGTTCCCAGATCAAAGCTGTGTTCTACAACAACACCCCCATCGCCAACACACCTGTGTACCTGTTTGAGGGGGAAGTTTGGTCGTCAAGGCGACTGAGGAATCTCACCACCGACCGCAACGGCGTAGCTGCCTTTTCCTTTTGCCCAGGGCGGCTGAAGGGGGACCTGAAGGGGGACCTGTGGCTGCAGGTACCAGCCCACCTGCAGCATCCGGCTGCTTTCCCTCCTCTCTTGTTTGTCATTTGGGGTTTTTCCTTCTCTCCAGGCCTCCGTGACGCCAAAGCTGCAGTACATCCCGTACAGAGCCGTGCACTATCGGACCGAACGACACCTTGTGTCTTTGCTCCAAGATCAATCTCTCAACAGCAAAATCATTAGCTCGCTGGACCTGAGGGCCGGAACAAGCCCGCTGCCCTGCGGCCAAGAGCAGGACGTCACCATCGTGTACACTATTGCAGGAGAAGCAGAGGGGGAGATGGACCTGATTTACCTGGTGGGTGGTGCTGCAGGACACTCCCAGGTTCTGCTATAAGCTAGTCAGTCACTGTTCTGCCTTCATTATGGGAGGTAAATGCCAGGTAAATCTCATATTCACCTATTTCTGCAGGTCTTATCCAGAGGAAACATCGTCCTTCAGGGGGCTAAGAAGCTGACAATAGAAGATCATACAGGTGGGGAATGGTGTCCTCAGCCGCTGGTTTCCCCAGGTCTGCAGGGACCCAGCAGATGGTGCTCAACAGTCCTCTCTGCTTGCAGTGACTGAGGGAGCGTTTATCTTTAAGCTGCAAGTGTCTGCAGACATGTCCCCTGAGGTCCAGGTGGTGGCGTATGCCGTCCTGCCCAGTCAGGGTATGATCGCTCACAGCGCCGAGTTCGCCACAGAGAAGTGCTTCAGTCACATCGTAGGGCTTCATCTCCGTCTACCTGACAGCCCCAGTGGGGCAGCACTTCCATAAATGCCCCTGTTCCGTGCGTCAGGTGTCTCTGGAGTTCAGCGGTTCCACGGCCCTCCCCGGGGGGCAGATCGGCCTCCAGATTAGGGCGGAGCCAAACGCTGTCTGTGGCCTGAGCGCTGTGGACCGCAGCGTCTTCGTCAAGGAACCGGAGAGGATTCTGAATGCAGACAACGTGACTGACCGACCACGTACCAAATATTAAATATTATTATTCCATTAACGCGTTTAAACTTTTCCTGTCAGATATTCAGCCTGTTGCCGGTCAAGAGACACATGTCTTACATGGTCCAGGACCCCAACCCTTGTCTGCCGGTGAGAATGAGAAGGTCCATTTTGCCGAGGCCTGAAGGGCAAGATGATCCTTATCAAGTTTTCCAGGTACTGTCAAAAACAAACAAACCTTTTGCTCTCATCATCCTGGGAGCATGCTAACGATGCTAATGCTAATCAACGCTGTTGGTCGTGTAGAGAAATGGGCTGAAGATGGTGACAAACCTGTTCATCCGCATGCCGTCATGCCTCAGCTTCAAAGGGAGGAACTACCACTTTGGTCACTTCTACAGGAATGAGATGCACAGCCCGATGATGCCTGTCGCAGAACGTGGTCAAGACAGTGATGACAGTGACGGTGACGGTGGCGGTGGCGCTTCCCCCCCTGCCGGCAGCGTAATAGTGACGGTCCGCACTTTCTTCCCTGAGACCTGGTTATGGGACATGTTTGAAACCGGGTGAGTGTTTCTAACGACGGAACTTTGGACCTGCAGAACACGGCCACTTCAGTCCAACACTGTCCTCCTTTAAGGTTCTCCAGGATTTAAGAGCTCGTCTCTCTATTTCAGAGCGTCTGGAACAGTAGACAAGGTCGAGAAGGTCCCTGACACCATCACCACCTGGGAGGCGGAGACCTTCTGCATGTCCTCCCAGGGTTTCGGCTTGGCCCCCCGTGCAGACCTCAAGGTCTTCCAGCCCTTCTTCCTGGAGCTGTCCCTGCCGTACTCCATCATCCGTGGGGAGCGCTTTGACCTGAAGGCCACGGTGTTCAACTACCTGACCAGGTGCATCATGGTGAGGCCTGTTCACTCGTGCCGAGAGGAGGAACCTCTCCTCGTTTTAAGCTTCCTGTTGTCATTGGGTTCGTCTGTGTGTCTGCAGCTGACGGTGACTCCGGCAGAATCGGCCCATTACCAGCTGGTGCCGCTCTCTGGTGACCAGTACACTTCCTGTCTGTGTGGCAACGAACGCAAGACTGTCAGGTGGGCCATGGCTGTGGCGACCCTAGGTGAGCGCCAGGCCCTAATGGGGCCTTTTTGGGGATTCCAGCAGGGGCAGAGGTTGACCAGTGTGCCGTTTACCGGTGGCTAGGGGTCCTGGAGGTGTCCGTGACCGCCGAGGCCGTAGCCTCACCTGTGTCCTGCAACAACGAGGTGGTGTCGGTGCCCGACAGCGGACGCATCGACAGAGTCCAGCGTACTCTCATCGTGAAGGTGGGCCAACAAACGGGTGGGAGTCCAGATGAAGGGTGCTGTGTTCCTCACACGTGTGTGCTTTCCTGTTCAGGCTGAGGGACTCGAGATGGAGCAGACTAACACCTGGCTGCTCTGCCCCAAAGGTCCGGTGGTTTACTCGGGGAAATGAGGGCGCGTCCCGTTTGGCTGTCTGAAGCTTTTGTCTCTGTGCACAGGAGGGGAACTGGAGGAGGAAGCAACGATTGACCTTCCCAAGAACGTGATCAAGGGGTCTGCTCATGGCTCTGTGTCGGTCGTGGGTGAGTCTGTGTTCCTCTGGGACCTTTGAAGCAGGTTTCTTGTCTTTGCTCATCAAAGCCCCGGAGAGAAGACGTGTTGGTTTCTAACCTCTCGTTGCTGGTTGAGGTGACGTCATGGGCCGAGCACTGAAGAACCTGGAAGGGCAGCTGAGGATGCCGTACGGCTGTGGTGAGCAGAACATGGCTCGCCTGGCCCCCAACATCTACATCCTTCAGTATCTGGAGAAGACAAAGCAGCTGACTCCTGCCATCAGGGAGAAGGCCCTGGAGTTCCTCCGGTCAGGTGAGGGCTTTGGCTGGCCACCAGCGCAGCAGGAACCGTTCTCTCTGATCCTTCAGCCATCTCCATCCACCCTCAGGCTATCAGAGGCAGCTCAACTACAGGCACATCAGTGGAGCCTACAGCTCATTCGGGGTGGGAGAGGGCAACATCTGGTGAGGATCTGACTGAGAGCAGGACAAACATCACAGCCACGCGTCCTCATTTGGCCACGTCTGCTCATCTCGCCGTGTTCTTAGGCTGACCACCTTTGTGCTGAGGTCTTTTGCTAAAGCCAGAGAGTACATATACATCGACCAGTCGACCATGAGCACGACGGAGAATTGGCTGAAGAAGAAGCAACGAGAGAACGGCTGCTTTGAGCTGGTGGGAGCTCTGTTCAACAGGAGGATGAAGGTGAGCGGGGTCATCGGTCATCTTTAGGAGTGGCCTGAACGTCCGCCAAACTCGCCGCCAGACGGGAACTCTGCTTCTCTCCCCCAGGGTGGGGTGTCAGATGAAGTCACCCTCACTGCCTACATCACCGCTAGCTTCTTGGAGATGAACGTGCCTGCAAATGTGAGTGGACCTCCGCAGGGAACCGCTGCTCACGCTGGCCAACAGGCTAATAGCTCCTCTGTTGGACCTCGTGCAGGATCCGATGGTGGGCAAGAGCTTGTCTTGCCTCAAGGCGTCTATTGACAAAGATGGCTTCGCTAACATCTACACCACAACGCTGATGGCCTACGTTTTCACCCTGGCCGGGGACGTGGTCACTCGAACTCGCCTCCTGAACCACCTCAGCAGCAAAGCCAAAGCAAAGGGTGAGTCGGTCTCTTCGTGGACGCGGGCGGATCTCAAATCCAGCTCCTGTGTGTGTGTGTAGGAGATTTACTGTACTGGGAGCAGACGTCGGGAGAAGACTCGCCCTCTCTGTCAGTGGAGATCAGCTCGTACATGGTTCTGGCCCAACTCAGTGCTAATCCCACACTGGAGGAGCTGGGCTACGCCACCCGCATCATCCGATGGATCTCAACGCAGCAGAACTACTACGGAGGCTTCTACAGCACACAGGTACGTGTGGAGGGTTAGCGCCTGCAGGACCAAGCCCACACAGGCCTCTTGATGGGTGTGTGCAGGACACGGTGGTGGCCCTTCAGGCTCTGGCTCTCAGCGCCACTCTGATCTTCAGCACCGATGGGTCCACCCAGGTGACGGTCACCTCCCCCAGCACCTCCCATCTTTTTATGGTCACCAAGGACAACAAGTTGCTCTTACAAGAGAAGGAGCTGAAAAAGATCGAGGGAAAACACCGTCTGAAAGCGACTGGAACCGGATGTGCTGTAGTTCAGGTGAGTAGTTGAGAAGTCCGTTGATGATCGACCCGTTTTTAACATGAAACCCTTCACACTCGAAAGCAGGAAATGAGCCAACACGTCGCTGTAGAAGGTTAAATCGGAGCGCCCTTTGGTCACTAACGGGCAGACTTTTATTCATCTTTCTCCAGTTTTCTATCAACTACAACGTCCCAACCCCCAACGAAGTCAGCACGTTCTCATTAGAGGCCTCGGAATCGGCCGACTGTGCCAGAACCTCAATGACTCTGGAGATAACGTCCAGGTACCCGCCAGCGCCAGGCGAGAGCGAGGCCGGCGTTCTCAAATCTGGATCTTTTTAACTGTAGTTGTGACTCAAGCCTCCATCGTTTCACGTCTCTTCAGATTTACTGGAAGGGCGGCCAGTTCAAACATGGTGATCCTGGACCTTAAGATACTCTCTGGGTTCGCGCTGGACCACGGCGCTCTGGAAAGTGTGAGTGTCCGTCCTTTTCTTCTGAGCCCAACAACGTGAGCGTCATACAATGTTGTTTCCTCGCAGCTTGGAGGTCCCAACAAGAACCGCGTTGAGCTCAACAATGACCACGTCCTCGTGTACATACCCGAGGTGGGACGAAGCCGCCGGGTCAGCAGATCTGGAGCGCTGGAGTCTTTGGTGGTGATGCTTTTGTGTT